>NC_051154.1:310087068-310385860 GCF_013339745.2 Dermacentor silvarum
GGATGGATGAGGCTGAACCCTTTAAATCGGGTGGTGGCATACGCCACCTAGCCATGGCTATTAACATATTTTGTACTTTGTGGTGGGTGAAGTTTCACCCCTGCCTTGATTTTAGCCACCAATCAGATAACCTCCGTTTGGTTATTTCTACCCGCTTAAAGTCTATTTTGCCTTCACTGTCCCTAAACCCCAATGCTTTTAAAAAAACAGCCCCGTTGCTTTGCACTGTAGGGTTAAGCCCTTTACAGAAAAGTATGAGGTGTTCAGCCGTTTCCTCTTCTTCTCCACACGCACCGCACAACGTGCCTATACCTTGGTACTTGACTCGGTACATCTTAGTCCGCAATACTCCCGTACTGGCTTCAAACAACAAAGAGCTTCCTCTAGAATTATCATAGCTGTTTTCTTTGGCAATTTCTTGCTTGAAAGTTCTGTATGTTCCCAGTGCTGATTTAGTCTGCATCCCTGTTTTCCACAGACCCCTCTTACTTCTTTAACCTTTTTCTTAACCGCTGTTTCCTGGTTTGCACCCCTCCTGCAGTCCAAATATTTGATTGACAATTTTCTGGTCAGCTTCCTCCATTTTGTGTCAACATTCCTCATGTACAAATAACTGAAAACTCTCCTTGCCCAACGCTTTTCTGCCATTTCTCTAAATCGCTCCTCAAATTCTATCTTGCTGCTGGCTTCCCTGCCCTCGAATGACGTCCATCCCATGTTACCCTGTACCCCCTGATTTGGTGTATTTCCGTGTGCTCCCAGAGCAAGTCCACCTACCCCTCGCTGCTTAACTTCAAACCTTGCTCGAACCTCTGATCTCATGCACAGGACCACATTGCCGAAAGTCAAACTAGGGACCATCACCCCTTTCCAAATCCCTCTCACCACTTCGTACCTATTGTAATTCCACAGTGCCCTATTTTTCATTACAGCTGCATTTCTGCTACCTTTAGCCGTTACATATTTTTCATGGTCCGTTAGGTACTCAGCCCCATTGTTTATCCACACTCCAAGATACTTGTACTTATCCACCACCTCCAGCGTAACCTCCTATATCCTATGCTCGCTGCCCTGATTATCATTAAAAATCATGACTGCCGATTTTTCTTTACTAAAGTTCAAACGGCTCTGGCATGGCCCCAGCACGCCCCCAGCGGCCGTAGCCGTCAACAGCCTGAGAGCGAGAACACTAAACTAGTAATTTTTGTTGTAAAGTACTTTTTAATACGTATTAGTATTCCTAATAATGAAAAATGCTTTAAAAAAGAGAACTGACTTGGATTTCGATATTAGTTTATTTGTTTATGAGCCCCTGCTGCCGAGACTACGCACTTCGGCGGAGCGAAGTGTGTTTGGCGAACGCACTTGCCAGCGAGTGCGCTTTGCAGCAAGTGTCACTACGCGTGCCGGTGTAAAAGCTTGCGAATGACACTTGGAGCGAAGTGCACTCGCTCAAAGTGCACTTAAGTTGTCCCGTGTGACAGGGGTATTAGCAAACAGTTGTAGCAGTGACAGCAATATGACTCGGACAGATGCCTTCAATATGGCGCCGCATCGGTAGCTTCGTCAGACCTCCGACAGATGGCAGCAATTTCGCATAAAGCCTATATAAGGTGCTTTAGTGCCGTTAAGTTTGCGCAGATTCGTTTTTTTAGAAATGAAGGCATGGGATGCATAACGCAAAGCTATTTCCATTAGTTTCCATTAGTTTCATACACAAACATACTGCGCTCGTGGTGTCGTGTGTGTTTTCCTTCTTGTGTCTTCGTTTTCTTGCGCAGTTTATAAAACTTCTAAAAGCTTTGTTTGACATTCGTGGTGATTTTCTTTCGTTCTTTCTCGCTTTCTTTTTCTGACCTTCGTGGTAATTTTCTATTTCTGTTTCTCTCTCTCTCCTCTTTCTCTTGGTCTTTCTTTCTCTATTTATTTATTTCTCTCTCTATCTTTCCTTCTTTCTCTCTCTCTCTTTCTTTCTCTCCTTCTCTCTTTTTCGTCCCTGGCATGTGCCAATGAGCTTGGACCCTTTCTGCACTATCGCCAGGATCGGCCCACTTTGGCGGAAGTTTTTTGCTGGGCACACGAAACAACAATTCGTTGGTAGAGGTATATAGCTTCGCTATAATACTGTGGCGGCGCTGCGATAGAAGTGGATTGGGCCGCATCAAGGTCGCACCGTTGGAAAGTACTGGCGATACTGCTCGGCAGGGTCATTCGTACTACTTCGCGCGCCGGTACTTGCGTTCAGACCGCTCAAATGATGTTCATAATTGCATATGACATGTATTTATGCCTTAAGACTTGCTTTCTTTCTCTTCCTTTCTTTCTTTTCTTTCCCTTCCATTCTTTCTCTTCGTCCTTTCTTTCTCCTTTCTTCCTTTCTTTCTCTTCTTTCTTTTATTTATTTTTTAATGCCGCTCGGTCATCTTTTTTCGGTCTCGGGCCGGGTTTGGTTCAAGCTCGGGCCTAAAGTAAAGGGGTGGTGGGCCGAGCCAGGCGGGTAACGTAGATTATTTCCGGGCCCGGGCCAGGCCCGGGTCTCGCCGTAAAATTTTTGTCGCGCTCGGGCGGCCAGCCCAACGTAAAAACGGGCCCGGGCCGGGCCCGTGCAGTGCTTTAATAGGGGCTATGGCGTTGCGCTACGAAGCTCGAGAGCGCCGAATCGAATCCCGGCCACGGTGGCCGCGTTTCGATGGGGATGAAATGCAAAAAAAAAAAAATACGTGTACCATGCGTTGAGTGCATGTTAAAAAGCCCCTGGTGGTGAAAATTATTCCGGAGTACCGCACTACGGCGTGACTTATAATCAAATTGTGCTTTTGGTACGTAAAACCTTCGAATTTGATTTTTCTTACAGTGGAGCGTGAGATAGGTGAACTTGTCGACGCGCACGGTACCGTGTACTTATCCGAATACTTGGTCAGGGATTCTTTACTTAACCATTCGTAAAGCGCCGTGTTGAAGACAAATGGTTCACATTAAGACGCAGACTTGAAATGCTCAACAATGGGCGGTTAGCACGGGAAGCCTCAGCATGGAGTCGACGGGGCTGGAGTCATGACGGAGTCACGTCCCCTTGTCAAAACGTCTGCTGGCGTGCTGAGGTTTGCTTCTTTCGTCAGCTGTCGGTCTATATAGTATATCTTACAAATGTCAGATATACTCAAGCGGAATAATCCCCGACCAGTCATGTCAGTCGACATGCCGGCTAGCGTAGGTGAAATTAGCGCTTTTTAAATAGAAATGTGAGAATCATTGAGAATGATTGTGAAATTGTTATGAGTTTCATATTCTGAACGAAGGAAAAGGGAGATGAAACAAGGCGAATGCTAGAGAAAAGTGACGGAGGGCCCACCGCCACCGTAACTCGATCATAGGTGTCGCACGCATCATGGGAAGGTTAGTGCGGCGGCGACCGACGCGAAATTTTCCTTTTCTTTCTCTTTCATTCGTCTTCTTCTCTCTCTTAATAATGCAAAACGTATCCCAAGTTAACCCTCATTCATATTTATTGCTGTATTTCATGTAATAAAAGAGCTAATTTCCTCTGTGCTTTCCATGGCTTCGTTGTCTATTAGCTTCATATGAGTCGTATGGTTGTTAAAATCAATTCCCTCGGTTCCCTTGATCCTCCTCGCACAGTAGGTAGCGTGGAGGTATAATGATTGACTCCGAGGAACAAAGTTAGGTGTGTGTGGCAATGTTCTTTCTTGCTTGAGGTCTCGCAGTTGCTGCGAGACCGTGCGGTAGACCACATAGTAGACCGGACAGAACTCACAAGTCCAAGACCGCGCGATTATGGTGTCCACTGCCTTCTGTCTTGTTTGTCTTCTCCTGTAACAGCACAAATATGCATAATCTTTTTTTTCCCCTCGTTCTGCGTGGAATGCAAGGAGGCACTTGTAACCCGAGCTGTTCTGCTGATTTAGCCGAGGGCCAATGAGATAATGACGCTAAACAAGGAAATCACGCAAAACGGTGGCATGAAACGACTTATCAGAACCAGCTTCCATAGTTTCAACTACTTCCGCCATTTGTGAGTGACAGGCTGGCGTCCGTAGCTTGCAGCGCCCAAAAACTATTTCCAGTAGCACTGGTTTCTTGCACGTGCACTGCGATCACTTGGCAATTTCACAAGCTCGGCTTTTTTTTTTTTTTCCCTTGAAGGTTGACACTGCATGCGACCTCCTTTAGTGCGAAGCATCTTTTTATAAACTATTTTTCTATCCTCAGATAATTCTTACAAAGCACACAAATCATACATCGCAGACTCAGTGGCCCGAGGTTGAGAGGAGCAATTCGACCAACCTTTACTCCGCACAGTGCTCTTACAAGGAAAATAAACAAATTTCATGCAGATTTATGTAAATAGACATAGATATGTAATATGTAAGCAAGGAAATGAAGCCATGAACAATAACACCCATCTCACATGAAGTAGACAAAATAAAACGACCAAAACAACCGTGGCGGCGAGCCTGCGAGTAATTTACTCTCACGATCAAACATTGCAGTGGCCGAGACTACATCGGGGACCGAGTGTTGTTGCAGCAAGCAGCAGCTGTCGGACGCATTCTGTATTTCTTTCACCGCATGTTACTCTGGTGTAAACACCATATCTTCTTTGTATGGATCTATGTTTAGGCGTCGTACACCAGTAGATCGCTTGTGCACCACTGTCCGGCACGCTGTACCCATCAGCGACCGGCTACAAAGGGAGGACCGATGGAATGTTTACAGTCTGCCCGCCCTGTGACGAGTTGAATTTCAATGGAAGCTTCTTTTTTTGCGCGCCGTGTGCAAACCTATTTTCTGCATTTTCTGACCTATAGAAACCAGAAGCTCAGAAAATCACTTCCCTACATCCGCGACCGCTTTCGCGGCTTTAGTTTCTTTTTTCTCTGTATACTTGTGCGGACTTATGTCGACTGGTATGTGCGAATGAATGCGTATGCCTGCGTCATGTTGTATATCTGCATTTTGTTTAGGAACCGGATACGCTAGAGTGAACGCAGGTGCGCGGTTTGAGGAATTATGACCCAATTTCTGGTGACCCTCTTGGGAATGATTAAAACTGCGTCGAAGTTGGCGCGGTGTGGTAAGAATCTGAAAACCTATGTGAATAACAAAAAATCGGAACACAGCATACCATAAATTCTTCACATGCGTCTACATACAAGCTGCTACTGAACAGTTTGTGAAAAAATCGCATCAAAGATAACAGCTCAGCAAGTAATGGTTCAACAGCTCATGTTTGGCGTAACTTTAGCTTTACTTGGAAATTGCAAGGGCGGGCATCTGCGCTTTCCAAAAGGCCCGCAAGACGTTATATGAACACTTTTTCTAAATGAGTGAGTATTATCATGCCTACCCCTACCCATGTCTATCCGGCTGTGTGGCCTGGATACGAGCCACACGCGAGGCTATGTGCGTCGCCAGAGTAGGAGACGTTATGAGTCACACACCGAGCGTCGCACACACCGAGCGTCGCAGCAGTTGAGATGGATCATATAGGAAAAGACCCCACTCAGTAGAAGATACAGAACGTAGCGGTCACGGTGGTAGAATAGGAGAGGTGGCTAAACGAGCCCCGCAAGCGCGTCGTCTAACCTCTCGAGTTTTTACAACGATCGCGAGGGGGCGATAGGGGTTTTATGGGCTCAAAGACACGCAGCGCAAGCTTTTGCTGCGTTGTATAAGGTCGGTTATTATCGCAAATTTTTGTGGCTCGAAAACGTTGTTTATGTTTTCAATAGATTGTATAGGCTACCCGCCGGGGTGGCTTAGTCAGCTAAGGCGTTGCGCTGCTGAGCCCGAGGTCGCGGGATTGAATCCCGGCCCCGGCGGCCGCATTTCGATGGAGGCGAAATGCAAAAACGCCCGTGTGCTTGCGTTGTAGTGCACGTTAAAGAACCCCAGGTGGTCGAAATTATTCCGGAGCCCTCCACTACGGCGTGCCTTATAATCAGAACGGGTTTTGGCACGTAAAATCCCAGAAAGAAGAAGATTGTATAGGCTGTCTGCCGGCCTTTCCCACAAAAAAGAAGGTATCAGGATCTATGCAGCTTAAAAAAGTTGTCGCAGTTTCACCTGAAAGGCGAAGCATCAATTGCGATAGCAAATTTGTAGAGAGCTATACGGAGTAATGATAGTAGCTTTATCAGCTGTATAAACTTGGACATGCAGCAGCACCGGCAACATGCAGAACTGTTGTCGACGCCTTCGGCGTTTTGCCCGCATTCGCACAAATCGCGTGCGGGTTTGGTGACTGATGCCGAAGCCTCTGATATAAATAGGCACTTGGTGCCGCCGCTAAACGTCGCCTCCCTTCCCTCCCCCCCCCCTCCCCCCATGGCTTTTCTCGCGTCGGAAGAAGGCGCGTTTGCTCTACATATATGGTGATTGTAAAGGAGGAAAGAGACGCCTACTTCTGCCGCCCTTAAGGGAGCGCGGCGCAGAACGCGCGTTTGTTCTCCGCCGTGGGTTCACTCCCCGTGAAAGCGCGCGTCCCTCGCGCCCTTTCACGCTCACATACAGCGTTCGGTGCGCGGCGACGATTTCATCTTCATTGACGTCATACGGAACCTCACGGCGACGGCGACGCCGACGGCAGAAATCTGCTTTGGTGTGTCCATATAATTGCTATCGCAATAAAATTTCTAATCGGCGCGGGTAATCTGCACAAGACTGACACATATCGCCGATCGCAAGGGACGCGCGTGTATTTTTATGGAAGCGTGAAAAATCTTGCCAGCGAGTGTACAACATAAAAAAATATTTGGTTTTTCACGTCATTGTGGTTAGCATTGGACTTATGGACGTAGTTGATTTATGATCACCTGGCTGTAACTATATTTCACTGTTGCGCGGTCACCAATTGTTTAATTACTGTTCAGCTCCCTTCAGGCGCCGTTCAGGCACCTTCGCCAGTAGCATCAGATGGCGAATGCAAACATGCACGCGCCTACGAAATGCTAGAGACTGCAAACGACGGGAGTAGACGCTGTTCTATCTACACAGAGCGGCGCCGCCGCGCTTGCGTGTTCGCGGCCGACTTTGGCCGGCCACTCTCAGCAACAAGGAACAGAAACGGCGTGAAACACGCCCGTTGTAGACGCGGCGCAGTGGACTTCACTTGGGATGTACACTGCAGACAGATCGCGCGCGCTGAAGCTTCTACAAGGAATATTCCGGTGGCGCAGAAAGCGTCGATGAACTTTGATTTTTAAATCAACCCGTCCTCCCAGTGATTTAATCTTTCAGTGACGTGCTTGGAAACTGACGATTTCTCAACCCAACGTTTTTCATTAATAGTAATATTAACACTAATATATATATATATATATATATATATATATATATATATATATATATTGGTGGTTAGCACGGCAGTAGTAGTTTTTGAAAGAAAATGAATACTGTTTCTGCATAAAGGAGTGTTTACTGATATTCTAATGAGGAAGGAGAAACCAATGTACTCAATCGCCAACACATAAAAAAAGATATTCGTTGCAAGCGTGATGCATTTGTAAATGACGCATTAGTCACCGTATTGTTCTCAGAACCAATTTGTTCCTTCAATATAAAGAAATAAAACAATCAAATAAACAGGGAATACACGACGCGTCTGAAGTCACGCTGCATTCGTAAATCCGCGCGAAAAGTCCGTTTTAAGCGACGGTAACTATTAAGTGGTATTGAAGACCTCCCTGGTGTACGGCTGTACGACGCAAAGCTTTGTCTCGAAAGTAGGAGACGTAAAAATACAGTTTGAATGCTCGCGACGCCCGCCGACTACGTGCTTTCAAGCACAGCGGAGCGGAGAAGTCAGCCCAGACTACCCCTGCTGCCACCTCACGCAAGGCGGCGGCAACTCGAGAGCTGTCGCGTCATGCGCGGCGCATTGGCAGAGCGGCACCGTTTGGCTACCTCTCCTATTCTACCACCGTGGTAGCGGTCAATAGATAGAATCCAAGCCTCAAATAAGTTAGCGTCTTAAACAAAATAGATGGCAGGGCGATTAAGTAGTGTACAAATTTATGCACCGCGAAAGCTCGGCTGATGAGGGAAGCTGGAACAGAACACCAACGTTTACGTTAAACTGTAGGTGTTGTTGGTTTTATTTGATAGGAACCGTATTTATGAGAAGTTTATCACTAAAGGAACACAACCAAATGAGCAAACACGTAGTCAAAATGGCAAAAGGTCAAAACAGGCGTTTAAAAATACAGCTCGTGCTGGGTGAGCACGTGTGCTTGACAAATTGAGAAGTTCCTTTTTGTGGGTTAAGTGGCACGCTTAAATCGTCTAATAAGTGCCGAAAAGCATAATTGATGGCAACAGCAGTCCCATTATCCCGTCGTTGCTAACGTGATGTTTCTATAGCTATGTAATCACTGATTACATATCACGATAGTGTCGTCGGTGCGAATTCTGGGCGTTACCCTGCAGGAGAATGGCAAAAACGACTTAACAGTCACACATCTCACCAAAAAAGCTGAAGCAGTCATTCACCTCACCCGACGCATCGCTATAGACACGCGGGACTCACAGAAGAGAGCTTACTACGCATCTTTCACGCGTTCTTAATGTGCCACGTTCACTACGTTGCCTGCGCTCACCCGTGGAAGCAAAGGCAATGAAAGTAAAGTGGACAACCTCATCCGAAAATTCACGAAACGAATACTTGGTCTACCCATGACGGCAAGCACGCAGCGCCTGCTAGGCCTTGGTTTACACAATACGTTCAAAGAAATCACAGAATCACAAAGAATGTCGCAGCTCATACGCCTGTCCTCGACAGCTGCAAGCCGGGAACTCCTCTCACACATGTCTTCCTATCCCAACTCAAGTCAATGATCCAACACCACTACCGCAACACTTTCGTGCTAAAATCACAGTACTACCCTTCCCCAGGAATATGCACCCGGTGCATAATCATACTCGAAGAAGGGCACGCGCTCAAGCCTTACTGAAAGCGGCCACCCTACACGCGACAGACGTGGCTGTCGTAGATGCCGCTAAATACGCAGAGAAACCCTACTTTGCGGCTGTGGCGGTCGCCCCTGACAGGACAGCCCTTAATGCTCTTACCATACAAACAAAGAAAAAGCCTGCGAGGCCGAACAAGTAGCCATTGCCCTTGCTCTAGCCCTCCCTCAGCGCGACACAATATTTACCGACTCCAAACCCGCTGCACTGGCATACCGCCGCGGTACACTATGCCAGGCGGCCTTAAGCATTCTAGCATCCACTCAAATAAACGTAGACAAGCACATCGCCTGGTTCCCGGGCATGAAGACCTCAGTGTTCAACCAGGGGTCTCCAACGGTAATGAGCTGGCCCATAACCTCGCGCGAGATCTTACGCGCCGCGCGGGCACGCGGGCCGGCTCACCGGCCGGGAGCCCCAACACGCACCCGCAGCCACTCCTCTCCTATCACGAGATTTGCTCGCACTATAAGTTATCGAGAAAGGAATCCCCTCACCTCACCCAACACTAAATAAAGCACAACAATTAACGCTTAGATTGCTGCAAACGCACGCCCTATATATGCAGCAAATACCTCCCAGATATAAGGCCAGAATGTCCTAAATGCCAAAATCCAAAGTGCGACTTAGATCACAGGCTGTGGCAGTGTCCCGCGCTAAACGGTTGCTTCGGGTCTCCTGCCACCGAGGACGACTGGATCAAACACCTCAGGAGCCCCGACAGGGCCCTTCAACACCAGGCCGTCCAGAAGGCCCAACAGGTGGCTGGCGAGCTCCGACTCCCAGTCCCCACATAGGCGGAGCCACCTGGCCGGCCCCCGTAAGGGGTGCCCAGGCCCCTTCAGGACATTTAATAAAGTAAATTTTTTCTCTCTCTCTCTTTCATTATTTCGCTAGCGAGGCACGTGCATCGCTTACAGACGCAATTTTGGGTGGTTTTTTATCCCCGAGAGAAAGTTCTACAGATTTACCATCGGATAACTTTGAGCGGTGATTTCGACACCAGTTAGCATTGTGCTATGGGGGTTTGTAGGGAGCCTTCACAGACACGCCGTATGAATTCTCCTGAGCGGTTTGACTTTGCAACAGCACTACAAATTTTTGCCCAATGACACAGAATGCGCGAGCTGATTACAGTGCAAGCCCTCAGAGCGAGCACCAATCGCTAATGATTTAGAAGCAATCGCTTCGCTGCTGACCCAGCCATGGACGATGTTGCGCCAACAACCTTCTTATTTATAGAGGAACGCGATGCTTCCCCGAACCGTGCGCTCATACTTGATAGTTAAAAAATTACCAAAAGCAGGGAATCCTGCGCAATCCTTCAGACACTGACTTAGTTTATTCACCGAATAAGTGTTACCTCACCAATTTTTACATCAATGGCACATTTACTTTTCAATTAATGATTAAAAGACTTTATTGAAATTTTTGTCAACTGTTGTGTTTCGTTTTTACTTTCAAATGAAGCGACTTAATGGACATCCTCTTGTTTATATATGTCTTCGCATTTCAACGTTTCCCACTTTTACCACTGTCGATGCCGAATGCAGGTCACTGTCGCTGCGCGGTTCATGCTCATCGTGCCCGTATGGCCCGTACGCATGGACGAGAAAGCGACCCTGAAACAAGCGTTCTTATTCGAGAAGCTTGCACGTTGAAACCTCTCCATTACCGCGTTTTTCGTTGGGCTATAACAGGGTACGTGTAGCAAGAGCCATTAACAGCTATTTGTTGCAGGCTGTGTCTCAGTTCTCAGCAGTGTGGTTCTTCCGAGATGCGGCACTCTAAACAAAATGTGGATCGCATGCGATAAAAAAAGAAAGAGAGAGAGAGAGAACTCCCAGTATTTGCAAATACTGGGAGTTCTCTCTCTCTTTCTTAATTTTAGCTTCGAAGTGCCGTTCAGGTTGTCGAGGAAACTATTCGACTGAATAAAACCGCTCTAAACAGCGGAGGACGGTATCGAGCGGCCACCCCGACACGTAGTAACCGCAAAAAAAGAAAACCGTACCAGGAGCCATTGAGGAGACGCGTAAAAGGGTCGTAAAACGGAAAGGTCTAATGGCCGCGTAAAGTGCACGTGCCAGACCGAGTGTTAGGCTTGCGACAAATTACTTTGGTTACGTTCAACGTATCCCTGTCTGCGCACACGAACCACAAGTAGCCACGCACGACACATTTGGTACGTTTGCCGCATACGTGCATTTTTTACCAGCTTTCAACACTTCGGCACGTACGCGACACTTCAAGAATTGCGGAATTTAGTATTTCCAATGTTTGAACCACATTTCATTCCACCGTCGCGGCTTAATTCCGGCAGCCTTGCAAACTATTCATCGTCTCAAGCGCATACATGTAAGCGGCGAGCTCCGCAGTGAACCGAAACCTTTTATACCGTAGCGGAAAACACGTTGTTGCTCACGCAGGACACTGTTGAAGGCCTCGTTCGGCACGGCAGTGGGATCACGCGCATGGATACTGTGGTGGAAATGACGGCTGCCTTGGCCTTATATATCGAGTGGGTATTTGGTTCACGGCTGCACGTTAAAAAAATCGTGGACCAAAAATGAAAAGGTTTAAAAGGTTTGAGGTTTTTTTAAACCTTTTCATATATGGGTCGGCGTTTGTCCGTTTTCCTTTGCGTAATGCCTCCTCCCGAGCAG
The DNA here is from genome assembly GCF_013339745.2 of Dermacentor silvarum. Lineage (NCBI taxonomy): Eukaryota > Metazoa > Arthropoda > Arachnida > Ixodida > Ixodidae > Dermacentor > Dermacentor silvarum. The sequence continues at coordinate 310,098,723 of NC_051154.1, forward strand.
ACGAATTATCGTCAAACCATCGCTTTCATTTTACGGCATGTTTGGGTGCCATTTTTTGAACCCGGAGGAAAGTGAAATGAAGAAGCCGCGTGTGACTGAGTTTTCTTCAAAGCGCTGCCGTTTAATGTGTGTTGACACCTTTTGATGTTGCACGCTCTAAAAAAAATTTTACACTCTATGGAGCTCATGTTGTCTGCCAATAGTGATCATCATCACCCTTCCTTTATTTAACGCTATGCCTGCGCTCGCTACTTTCCTGTCAGGAATGCTAAAATGTCATGCTTATGGCCTAATACACGCATGTCTTTTGTGAACTGAAGGTGTACTGAGCGCGCAGAGTGAAAGGAAGAAGAGCTAAATGAGGATTATTGTCAGCGACAAGATGTGCCCCAAAGGGTGCACATTTTCCCTAAAGCTTGCAGTTGACGTTGATAAAGCGAGCTTGGAACTTTAGCTTGAAACTTAAGGTTATCTGCTTCATAATGCTGAAATGAATTGAGCTAATGCGTAAGTACCCTTGTCTAAACACGTCAACACAGATTGTACACAAGTGCTGGTAGTCGAAGAATCAATGCATGCCAGATTTAATTTATTTAACTGCGTCAAGATGAGAAGATAGGCTACTGATCGAAGAGCCCGCTATACCAAACTCACAGTTAAAAACTATACCCCGCAATCTGAACTCATGACAGAAATAAGAGGCGAGAGTGAATATTATATTAAGGCCGAAGCAAAGTCAGGAGCCTTCAGTGTAAACCGAACATTGCGTTAGTGTCTCCAGGGCTGCTTTGGAGCCTGAGTTGATGACACTGTATTTAGTGCATGCACACCCGACCATAGATGTCTCAGTTTGAAGAATGCCAAATAATTCTGCTTTTGTATATTATGTGTTGTGAGAGAGATAGTAACTTATTTGCATTTTTTTTTTCGTGATGTGTCCGCGAACATAAACGTGCCGGTCTGTGGTAGTAGGCTCATATGCGGGATCGTAAGAAATTTCGCCGCCGAAGGATGAGTCGAGAGATGATTTTCCTGTCCAAAACTTCGAACATCTCTGAAGGCGTGCTTAGCCACCAAGGAGAATGGTTTATGTCTGGTCGCAGGATATTATGCCCTCGGGAAATTGAATTGCCTTTGACTACTTCTCTGTGGGGCTCCCTAAGAGGTTGCCTTTGCGGCATTTGAACCCACCCACAATTTTACGTTGTGAACCAGTTGCAGGGAAACATGTGCACTAAATACACCCAAAAGATGTTCCGTAATTCGTCCACAACCGGAACGACAATTCAGCTCCGGAGTACGCAGTCATCTGTCTTTGGATACATATGAACGGTCAGCTTCGAAGATATATATATATATATATATATATATATATATATAGATAGAGAGAGAGAGAGAGAGAGAAACATTGCTGATAAGGTAAAATCAGACTATGGCTAAAACTATTTATCTTTAGCCAGCTGCTCAGCGCTCAGGTAAAGGTAGAAGAAGCCATAAGAATATTAAAGGAATGTCGGGGATGACGTTTGTGATAGAGAAAGTTACTTGCACATCAGTGACAAAAAAAAAACCCGTCAGACTCAAGTAGCTCATATTCTCTAGAGGTAAGCGTAATTGATTGTTCCCTTAAAAATAAATAAAGTAAAGAAATGAAAAGGAAGGGGGAAAATTATTCTGACCGCATTGTTACTGTTTATAGCGCACTCTGCTGGTACCTGAACGGTAGTCAGCAGTGGGGGAGGGGAGCAAAAGGTAAGGGATAGAGGATGGGATAGAGTAAAGAAGAGCACTACGTGCATATATACAACAGAGCAACTGGGTAAACGTTTATCCATAGTTCGCTTGTGGAGTGACATCCTCAAGAGAGATTGTCACCGGGCCCGCACATCGGCACGTTAGGCCCGACATCTGGAGGAAGTCATACAGTGTTTCCTGAGCTGCCTTCCGCGCACGCCTGGGACTGCATGGTCATGAGAGCGCCTTCGTGCATTTGGCCGGTAGCCCGTGCGCGGGCTTGCAGCTCAATGGTTCCTCCCGCAATGGCTCAAAAGCACTGCACCACAGTAGCGGTTGTTATAGGGTCTCCACTTCACCACATTTGTTGCGCTTGTCCGCAGCGGCGAGACCGAGGCGTTTCCAGCGCGCTTGCGTCCACAGGCATCCGACACGCAACCGTGTAGCAACCCCGCCTGTTGCTCCCGTGAAATACTCCGTGCGATGATCACGGTCATCTTCTGCGCGCTAGCGATATGACATAGACCAAACGCTGCTATTTATATTTAAACACCCTGCGTGTTCTAAATATTGAGTCTTAATGACGCTTTAGATTCCATATTTCCTTATAGCATCCGGTCACCACTCTTACTACGCCAGCTTTATGTGTGACCACGGTGGAAGAAATACACTACAGGTGTTGACACTCGCCGCCCGCCGCGGCGGAGAGCGCGGACAGATCGTGTTCGCTGTAGCCAAGCCCCATCGCTCCCTGCGCCGCAGCGCCTCGCCCGCCCCCTCCCCACGCACACAGCTGCGGCCCGCGCATGTGCCATAGCCACGGTGTAGCCACGCCCCATCGGCCCCTGAGCCGCAGCGCCCCCCCTCCCGCCACACAGCTGCGGCCCGCGCATGTCCCATAGCCACGATGTAGCCACGCCCCATCGGCCCCTGAGCCGCAGCGCCCCCCCTCCCGCCACACAGCTGCGGCCCGCGCATGTCCCATAGCCACGGTGTAGCCACGCCCCATCGGCCCCTGAGCCGCAGCGCCCCCCCTCCCGCCACACAGCTGCGGCCCGCACATGTGCCATAGCCACGGTGTAGCCACGCCCCATTGGCCCCTGGGCCGCAGCGCCCCCCCTCCCGCCACACAGCTGCGGCCCGCGCATGTCCCATAGCCACGGTGTAGCCACGCCCCATCGGCCCCTGAGCCGCAGCGCCCCCCCTCCCGCCACACAGCTGCGGCCCGCGCATGTCCCATAGCCACGGTGTAGCCACGCCCCATCGGCCCCTGAGCCGCAGCGCCCCCCCCTCCCGCCACACAGCTGCGGCCCGCGCATGTGCCATAGCCACGGTGTAGCCACGCCCCATCGGCCCCTGAGCCGCAGCGCCCCCCCTCCCGCCACACAGCTGCGGCCCGCGCATGTCCCATAGCCACGGTGTAGCCACGCCCCATCGGCCCCTGAGCCGCAGCGCCCCCCCTCCCGCCACACAGCTGCGGCCCGCACATGTGCCATAGCCACGGTGTAGCCACGCCCCATTGGCCCCTGGGCCGCAGCGCCCCCCCCCCACACACACAGCTGCGGCCCGCACATGTGCCATAGCCACGGTGTAGCCACGCCCCATCGGCCCCTGAGCCGCAGCGCCTCCCCCCCCCCACACACACAGGTGCGGCCCGCGCATGTGCCACAGCCACGGTGTAGCCACGCCCCATTGGCCCCTGAGCCGCAGCGCCCCCCCCCCACACACACAGCTGCGGCCCGCACATGTGCCATAGCCATGGTGTAGCCACGCCCCATCGGCCCCTGAGCCGCAGAGCCTCCCCCCCCCCACACACACAGCTGCGGCCCACACATGTGCCATAGCCACGGTGTAGCCACGCCCCATTGGCCCCTGGGCCGCAGCGCCCCCCCACACACACACAGCTGCGGCCCGCACATGTGCCATAGCCACGGTGTAGCCACGCCCCATTGGCCCCTGAGCCGCAGCGCCTCCCCCCCCCCACACACACACAGCTGCGGCCCGCGCATGTGCCACAGCCACGGTGTAGCCACGCCCCATCGGCCCCTGAGCCGCAGCGCTCCCCCCCCCCCCCACACACACACAGCTGCGGCCCGCGCATGTCCCATAGCCACGGTGTAGCCACGCCCCATCGGCCCCTGAGCCGCAGCTGCGTGGGGGGCGGGGGGGAGGGGCGCTGCGGGTCAGGGGCCGATGGGGCGTGGCTACAGCGAACAGGATCTGTCCGCGCCGTTGGGCGGAGTGTATTTCTTACACCGTGAGTGTGACTGAGATATACGTCTATCGTAATCTTTGTCGGTGGTGCAAAATGGAATCATGTGAGAGATAAATGAATGCACAGTCAGCCATAATAGTCTACGGAACACGAGTGCCAAGACAAATGTCAACTTCTGGTAAAGGGTCTCACACCAGGCCCCACAGAAAATTTTGTTTATAAATTGGAAGTTGGTCGCATATAGTGAGGCTTCTACCGCGAGAATTTTTCAAGGTTGTTTATTAGAGTACATAGGAGGAATTGAACTGTCGCGTTGCCATGCGGCCAGGAGGCGAGCTTCACTGTCAACATATACACTATCTTCGTTTCCTTCCGAGTAAAGTTCACAAGCAACATTCCTTCCCTGCCTTATTCTATGCTAGAGCCGATGGGCCGCGTCATGTTCACGTCACGGGCACCGCCTGTTTTTCTTCTTTTCGTTCTTCGCAGCGCGGCGCACTTCAAGTGGTGGTCTGGCGCGCTCCGCATATGATTATTTACCAAAGTCACGTGCCAAAATCGGTGACCTTGCAGGCAGTGCGTCAGACGTAGTCACGTTTATGCGTGTTACCTTGATTCCCCGGCAGAAAGCGCGGCTTGCTAGGGAGGAAGAGCGCGCAGGCTTTCATTTGAAATTTCTGCATTTTCGTGCCGTGGATCGATATGATACCTTGCAGACACGATCGTCAGCGCATGATCTACGCATCAAGCTTTTTTTTAACAATGAAAAAACCTAGTGAGGGGCCTTTTGAGGCATGGGCGTCTAATTTAATGAATCACTGAGCAGGTCGCAGAAAGTAGTGATGACTGAAATTCGGAATTCAAGGCTTTGTGCCCAGGCTTCACAGCAGTTCATGTGGGACGCGAATCTAATGTCCCGTAATCTTCAGCGGGGGGTGGGGGGAGCAGGGGGGGGGGGGGGCTGCACGTAGTAGGTAAAGTCCTGACCTACAGTCCACGTTAAAAAATTTGCGGGCACCAGGATTTAAACAAAAAGTGGTATCTCCAAGCAATTTGCGACCGTACGGCCAGTGATACTGCACAATATACTGTTTGCATATACTAGCTAGTACAGACTGGAGATCCGAATACGCCGCTACGAAAATATTAGGATATTTCTCGGATCCCGCGTCACGGGAGCTTTCGACGCGGACTGTAATTCTGCAAAGTCGCACCAGTTCATTATCACTGCTGAACATCATTCTTCTCGGCAGGAAAGTGGGATGTAAAGTTTACTTAGAATTTTTTTGGTAAGAAAAAATTTACGCAAGCTGAAAAAAAAATAGGGACAAAAAGTTGTTGCTCTTGGATTCTCTCGTGTCTTTCGTAAGCAACAAGCTTGCGCGTTGGACAATGATGTAAGGTTTGCCGCGTGGCGCGGCATATTTTATTTATAAAAAAAAAGATAGTGTACAAGTTCTCTCATCTAACGCTTTTTCTTGGGTATATAAAGGATACGCGGGAGACATTGCCTGTGCTACTTTGCGTTTTTCGTGTGCTTTTCCCAGTGCCTCTGCCCAAGATTGCGGGAATACAAGCATAAGCAGAGTGCTGATTTCGCTGCTTCAATTCTTATTTGGCAGACAATTATGTGGCGAATACAAACCGTAGTATAGAATTAGTAAATGCGATATTGCCTGCAGGCCGATGCATCGCAGTTCCATAGCCCTGTCGCAGAAGCAGCAGGGAGGGAAAGCTGTTTTGCTAAGAAGATTCCAGTTACAAATGAGGAAAAGGATTTCTTTCTGGCGTTCCTGTTTTCATTGTGCGTCCACAACTGTTTTCGTTATGTACTGCCGAGATTTCTGCCAGAGTTAAAATAGCCATGCAATCTTATTAGTCGCAAGGGTTGAGTTTCTCAAAAGCGCATTCCGTTAAGTGCGTCGGATCACGTTCCCTAGGAAGGTGAATGGGGACGAGTGGCATTTAGCCTCCGCTAATGAATGTGCCAGCAATATCGCTGTCACCTACCGCAGCGGCTTAGGAGAAATGGCATTCTGCTGCTGAGTACGTGATCATGGTTTCGATTGCTGGTAGCAGCGGTCGCATTCCGACGGGAGTGCAAAGCAAAAATGCTCGCGTACAGTGATTTGGGTACACGTAAACTACCGAAGGTTTTGAATATTACTTCGAAGCCCTGCACTATACGGCGTCCGTCATAGGGTTTAATTAACGTCCCGAAGCGCCGTGTAGCTTCGGCACGTTAATTAAACCCCAGAATGTAATTACCTACATAGTTTTGTCGGCGCGAAGGATTTTAACTTTTTTAACCTGCAGCAAGTCTCCGTCGATTCCATAGGTCAGCGTGTGGCTACACATAAAATATCACCCAAATATGGTTGCAGATTTGAAGAAAAAATAAACTTTATTGAAAGAGCCCGCAGTTTGGTTTTGGTGGCCTCAGGTGGCGGCTCGAAATCCTTGGACTCGGGCGGCATCTTCGGCTTGCCGGACGGCCCAGAGCTGGTCTTCCAGCTCCGAACTTTTCAGGGCCACCTCCCAGCGGCGGCGACGCCGACGGAGAAGGTCCCCGGCGGCCCCCGCAGCCAGGGCGACGCCGGGAAGGAGCGAGCTCGAGGCTTCCTGTAATCTGGTAACGCCTGTCGTTATGGGCGCGTCGCGAACGGCGGCGGTTTCGGTACCGTTGTTGCCGGCACATTCCCAGAGCATGTGTCGCAGCGTATCTCTGTGTCCACACGCTTTACACGCATCAGTCGGGTATAAGCTCGGGTAACAGTGGCGTAAGATGGCCGGGCTAGGGTAACTGTGTGTTTGCAGTAAGCGTAAGGTTACGGCCTCGTTCCTGTTTAACCTAACATGCGGTGGCGGGAATTTGCGTCTTTCGAGTCCGTAGTGTTGGGCGAGGTCTCTGAACGTGGTCAGAAGATCACCCCACAGCCATTGTGATTGTTGTTGTTGCTGCGTGTCTGTCGTAGTGATTGAAGAAATGTATTTGTTGTGCGTTATGCTTGATATGTTTATTAGAGGCTCCTGGTCTTATAAATTTGTAGCGCGTGTTAAAAATAAACAACACATTTGCTTCTAAACGAATGTGTCAAACATTCGATTGTTATACGTATAAATGTATTCTTTTGAAACATACAAAATTGTGTTTGTAAACATTTGTTCACTTGGTTACGTTTAAGTTGCTGAATTTCTTTGCATTTTAAAGAGCGGGTGGCTCAACTACTTGCCATAGAAGGCGAGTGGGACAGCATCTACTGCAGCACAAAATTTGGGATACACTTTTTCACTGTATCTATTAAACACGTTCATTTACTGCTGAAGGAGTTATAAGCTTGACACTGGGTTTTTCTGTACCCTTCGGCCCAATTTCACCGTCCTTTCGTCAGGCCACCTCCTCATGCTCAGTTACAATATGACTTGCAAAAAAAAAAAAACCTTTCGCCCACCATCAGACACTGAACTCTCATCTCAGTGGCACACAATAGAACGCGCTAACCACTTAGCAACATCGCAACTGTTTTTCTTTATTACACGGAACACCTCAAATGCAGACATCAGAAAATATGAATAAAAAAGAATAGTGCATCTTAAACAGAAAATGCCTAAAAACCAGGCAAGCATGCGCATGAATTTAGTACCACCATCAAATGTTTCGGATGCTCCTGAGCAGCGTACTCCTGGCTGCGAACTCCAGGAAAAATGATCAAGTATATCTCAGACTATCGGCATGTCTATCGCACATTCTCATCCGCCAGAGGCTATGCTGATCGATGAGTGTAATCGTATTGTAAGTAAATTCACCGACATTTTTTAAAAGCCTAATAACAAAACGATTACGCGGCGATCTCCATGTTTATCTTTAGTGTTCGCTGCAGGATCTCCTAAAACAACGCAGTGTCTCGACAATCTACGAAACAATGACCAATTCTTTCAGATTAAGGACACTGGCTGCAATTTGTTGACCGTGGAACAAAACAAGCACGTGCTCGATCCTAACTACATTTTAGCCGGAAGTGTTAATTAATGCATTTAAAAATGTTTTTGTCCAAGGAGTATTACGCATACGGCGGACTCACTTAAGTCTATGCTGATGACGACATTGCGCGTGGGGTGTACGACAGAGGAGAGCCAGAAATAGCACTTTCATGGATGCATGAGTGATCGCTTTGCGGTAAGCACTTTAAATAAATGCCCGTCTAAATTGCACTTTAGGAAATTTAACCATTCAAACTATTTCATTAGGAAAACCCTAAGTTCTACTGGTAGTGTTTTGACAGTCCATGACACAACTACTTCCGGTGGGTGTTTGACCTATACGATACTGTAGCATTTCACACAGAGATTGGTTTCGACAATGAGAAAGATAAACAAGCGGTAGAGAATTTTCTTGACAAGGAGGTGGCCAAGTCCCCGGTTAGCGTTTGGCAAGTCCCAGCGCAAAATTTCTCACGCCTCTAGACTCACAGTGGGAGCTCCAGATGAACGTGCATAAATATCTGTGCATCTCTTGCAAGCGCAGCCGTGAACCATATATATAATACCCGAAGGATGCACACCCATTATCAAAAGTATTCAGACCAAGGGTTATGCAAAAAAAAACGAATTTTCTCGATGCATTGGCATGTAGCTTGAGACTGAGGACGGCAGTTGTGACTTGGCCTTGGGAACATCGCAATGAATTCGTCGATTCTAGTTGGTCTGGTTGAGTTCCCAAGAAATTATATTTTTTTATTGTGATAAGTAATTATAGTGACATTTGTATCCACTTATTCTTTTTTCGTGGTCGGCATTTCACCCGCTAACAACTTAACGCTATCTCTCAGCGCAAGACACGTCGGCATTATTTGGAACTTACTCGAATGGTATCGTTGAGTCTACCTGATGTGTATGTTCTTGGGGCACCTTGTTTAATCAGATTGGATATGAGACACGAGTTGTGTCGTACTTTCTGGAAGGCACGCGGGTAGCAGCGATTGAGCCAGCGGGTGGACAGTGGGGCTAGTTTCGGTATTGGCAATAAAGCGTCGCCATGACACTGGTAGCTAAAGGAAAATTCAGTAACTTTTGCATATGTGGCTGTATCTTTTCACTCTACATAGCAATAAAGTCAAGTGATGCAATTATATGTATAAATAAAATGTGTTTGGGGCTATTTTCTTTTTTGACATGTTATATATTTATTTAGTCGTTTAGTTGTTGCGCCAACAGGTGGCGCTATCGCTCTTATCGCTTCGGCTGCCATTCCGTTCGTCTGCTCCTGCCGTTCTCTGCACCTCAGCACACGTGCACGCCATTGCCTTCAACTGTGCGCCAAGGTCGATCCACATAGGTGGCGAAGCTTCGGGCGAAAATCGGTTCAGAACCAATTGTCACCGACATCAGCAAGGGTGGTTATGGGAGCAGCGATTGAAGCGCGACTATGTTTGGAGGGAATAAACACTGGGAAAGAAAAAAGCGTTTTTTAATTAAAGCGAGACGCAGTTAGATTCATTCAACAAAAATGAAATTTCAAATCCATTTTATATGCATTTCGAGAAAAGAAGATACAACTATATTTTACTTGATCATTATCAATAAATACCTTTTTTCAGCACCCACCATGAGATCGCCCATCGATAGCGGCGGGCGTTGACGCCGCTATTACTTGCAATGCAATGTAGCGCTTGGAGTGCGTGGAAAGGCGCGCTCGTAAATTTCCCCTGTTACAATACGCCCCCCTCAAATGTTGTGTTCTTTTGAATTCTGAGTTAGGTGACGCGGGTAGTTTTATTGTTTCTTAACGTGTCCACTGCAAAGTAGTGAGTTGCGACCATCAGATACTTGTTTACTTTAGTTGTTTTCGTGCGACAGCGCTGCCGACGGGCTTGGCGTCCGACGAAAGGACGAGCACTCTACGCAATCTACGCCCAAAGCGTTCATCGGCCTACATACAAGAAAGTATGTTCTGTGCAGCGATGCGATTTCGACACCCGTACGGCTGACCTTTTCTTGCATCGCTTTCCGCGCTGAAAGTTCGGAACGCCCATCAAGTCGAATAGCGGGGCATTTGAATATACAGCTCTGCCTCCGAAAACAAATTTCGCGCCAATGAGAACAAAATGACGTCACTTTTGTTTTTAACGGATATGACGTCAAATTATTTTTTCTTCCGCCGGAAGTGTTCCCTCCTCACACAGATGGCGCTAAGCCCCATGAACCGCCGATAAGCCGCCATGTTTTGAACGTATGGGCTTCTATGGAAGCTTCGCTACCATGTGTATTTACCTTGTGTGCGTTGCCACATTTCGTTTCTGTATCGGCCAGTGCTCCAGCGATGAATGAAGAACCGAAGAAAGGCCACAAGATGTTCTGTGCGGTGGGCCAACACGGGAAGGGACCGCAAGGCCCATTTTTTCCGCTTCTAAGAGAATGAAAGGTAAGCACGCTTTTCATGCAGTTGTTATGTAGCGAACAGCCGCTAATCTTATCGAAACGGCTGTAAGACGAAAGGAAGGGTATGCCGTATGCGGTACATTTCTCTGTGGTGTGTAAACACATTGAAGCTACCTATCGACAGCAGCTCCTGAGACGATGGGAGTGCTAGCAGACCCGCTGACGGAAATTGCGTTTCGTTATATCTCGGCGACTGCTGTTCGTTTATGAAATAAAAAAAAAACTGAAAAATTACCTTTCCTGAAGATGCTTGAATGTTTGCTGCACGAACGAGGGTGTCACGTTAGAGAACATTGTGCTTGCCTGTTCTTGGTTAGACATTGCAAGTCGCCTAGAGCTTCACAAGGTGTGGAAAGCAATTGAAGGAACGAACCCCAGGTGGTCAAAATTAATCCGGAGCCTTCCACTACGGCGTGCCTCATAATCAGAACTGGTTTTGGCACGTAAAACCCCACAAAGAAGAAGGAAATTGAAGGAGCGCTGCGCTAGTGCAGAAACCAGTGCAATCGCTGTTTTCTTCGCGTTGGCTGCTACTGCACAGGGTGCATTTTCCGTTACGCAGCGAAATGTTGTGTGTCGCCCCCCCCCCCCCCCCAAAAAAAAAAAAAAAAAAAAAACTAAGAACACCTGTTTGTCTGTTCTACATCGAATATTCATCTGCGATGTGCGATGTTCACGGTTAACTGAAAACTAAACAGACGAGCAAATTTTGTTCAGAACGAGCGAATCAGATTGTACATGAGGCATTCTGACGTGTCAAGTCGCGCTGGCGCGCAATGCGTAAGAAGGTGCTTACATCGGTGCTTAGCGAGCCACGCGCTCCGCTGTTTCCGCAAGGTATTGTTCCCCTTGTGCAAAACAAGTTCTCCTAGAGTAGGAAATGCTCATAGACCGTTGACCAGTGGCTTACAACTTTTGGAAGATCGTCTTCCAGTAATAGGCATTCTGGAACAAATTGTTGAACAAATTAATCCGTCTGTGCCTTATTCACGAGTGAATGAGAAATTCAAGGATCAAGATAATTTAGCTGTAAGAAAGGATCAGTGTTTTCAGACAGCTGTTGCGTAAGCAGCATTATCAAAGCCCGTTACTTCAATACAGTAGCAGCACCATTCTCTGAGTCAAAGATATTCTGACCGTGGTTACACCCGTCACTGGCACAAAAAGCGATTCGTGCATTAGTACAGTATTTCAAGTGCACCGGTTTAAGAGACCGCTTATATTGTCCCTGTGCATCATTCCACTAAGTACTCTGTCTCTCTCTTTCCTGTTTTTATTCCCCTTTCCCTTACCTTTAGTGTAGGGTAGCAAACCGGACGGTCGTCTATCCTTTCCTCTCCTTGCTCTCTCTCTCAGTTAAAATAAGAATTCTCATTGTTAAACTTTTGTGACATACTTTTACCATAAATCCCACAACAAAATATAATAACAGTTGACATACCTCAAATGAAAGCACTGCTTTGCGGAAAGAGGGCCGAAATTTGTTCCTGCATTTGCGTTGTGTGTAAGCATAAAACTTATTACTTCCATTTGTTTTCCAGAGCACAGCTCCAGCATGGACAAATGCACCTCGTCAGTGTTAGGTATGCCAAATGTGCTGTCTTGAGTCTTTGAACTGGTCTGGCTCAATCAGGGGCGTAGCCAGGGGGGGGGGGGTTGGGGGGGTTCAACTCCCCCCCCCCCCGAAATTTTTTCCGCACCCCCCCCCCCTCACTTACCTATCCTTTGTTCTCGTCGCTTCGCGCTGACATAATTCATGAAACCGGTGCTACTATCACAATTTCATTCCTGGCCGCTTCCGTTTGGGTTGGTAATTTACAGCGAATCATGTCTGCATATATGGAAAAAACTGTCACGGTGTTTGTCAAGGCTTTGACACTCTGTGAAGTTTTGGGCGAGAATGTGGCGGCCGCATTCTGAAGCAACAAATGCGCAACAAATGAAGCAATAAATGCGGCAGCGGCATTTTATAGATGATGGCGAAAACGCTCGAGGCCCGTTTACTTAGATTTAGGTGGACGTTAAACACCCCCGGTGGTCGAAATATCCGGTATACATTTCCGCCGCTTCCCTTCAGGTGCCGGTTAGGCCGCGCTCGCGCAGGCTACGTTCACACTTGGTCTCGAAGCTGTCGGAAGCGGCAAAATCTTGCAAAAACCCGCTCGCCTAGGCGTCAAAACAGGCAGAAAAACAGGCTGCGAGCCAAATCGGTCTCGGGCCAATTTCTTTGCCATGGCGAAGCGGAAACGCGGCGAAAAGTCGTTCTGCTCGTCCGGAAGCTACACTAGCATGTAAACAACGGTCGTAAAATTGAACACCAAAGTGTAGGCTGTAATGCTGATCGACGCGATCAAGAACGAGCCCTTGCTCTACGACAAGAGTGGCACTAAAACGTACTGTCAGCAATACTCGCGATAGCATTCAACGTCGCGCGACCGGAGGTGCGGCAACGAAGCCTTGGCGTGACGCAACTTCTCGCGCTTTGCAAAAGCGCGAGAAGTTTCACCACCGCCGTTTCCGAGGTGTCCGCGTCTTCCGTTTATTCATTGTCCATTTCTAGAAAACAAGTTGGTAGAAGTATAAAAGCCATTTCTTCTTCCACTTCCACGGCAGACAATAGTTAGGCAGATTCCTCGTTGGCGCTCCATAATTCCCCTCGCACGTGTACGGTATGTTGCAGAAGTCGCGGGGTGCTTTTCTCGTCGTGACGATAGATTGGGAGCGTAGGTCTCACGTAGGACGCGCAGGCTTTGGCGAGCCCCAACACAAGGGCCAGCCCGGGTTTTAGCTGTGGTGTTCCCGTTGCCCCTTTGGTGTCCTGGAGGCGCCGACAATACGAAATGATGAAATGTTATTACAACTTGTAAATAAAAGCTATTAAAGAAATATTATCCCGCCTAGGCACCAACCTGTGACTCAGCGCTACCGCGCCCGTGTGAGGAGAATTACAGAACGCCAACGAGGAATTTACCGAAGGTCGCAGATGACACGCGAATGTTGCGTAATATGATCACTTTTGATGACGGTACGTGGGTCAAAGACTGAACATACCGCTCGAAATAATGCGATAATGAGCGCCACCACGCCGACAAACGTACGCAGACGAGATGGATCTGGACGAAAACGCAGCAGCGCCGCGGCGGTAGCAAAACAAATGTGAACAACTTGGACAGGCGCGGAAAAAATTTTCCTGCCACTTTGGCCTTTCCGCCCGCTTGCCGCTTCCCAAGTGTGAACGTAGGCTTAGTCTGCGCGAGAAACGTCTCTTGTTTGCGATTGCGCCCCTACGGAAGGCTGGTAATTACTGTTGTGTTGTTGAATCCCAAACCAGCAATTACGGAAGGCTGATAGTTGCTGTTTTGTTGTGGAATCCCAAACCAGCAATGTACACACGAAGGGGTTGATAACAGCAGTGAAATTCCACTGATTCGCAACAGAATGCACGAAACAGACAGCCAACAAGCATGAATTACTATTGTGCGCAGTACAGCGTAAGTAAACTCATTTTGCAGGCGTTGACAGTTCTCGTCGGAGTTCACGCGTCCTGAGAAATTGATTATGTGCACTATGCACTGAACAAGACCGGAGTTCATTCCTGCATCACTAGTACACCAATCAGTCGAGATTCTGTGAGGTATAAGGCCGCTTCCTGTTTGCACCGGCGTAAGTGAAGCAGAAATGAGTTGCACGTACGCACTACTTAAAATGCGTACACATGCCATATCTATGCTGTGCGGTGAAATAATGTGTACAATTCTGAATCTGTAGACGTAAAGGCAAATGACGGCTGCACGCTCGCACACAGCGGAAGACACAGCGGCCCATGCACTTGCCGCAGGAAATGAAACCCTCTCGTGTGAGGGAGCAGGGCGACGAAAGCTTCGAAAAAAAAAGCCTTACGCGTGTTTGCGCGTATTTAAGTTTTCTAGCTCAAAGACACATCGAACAAGCTATTGCTATGGGAGTAATAGCCTGGTCACACGTGCATTTTCACGCGTATAGCCGTCCTTGACTTGTGAAACGCACTTCGCCCCGACGAGGACGACGCCATCTACGCTTAACGGAAATTAACAATTAATGATGTCTTCTCCGATCGCACGGGTCGTCTCAAAGATGCGTTTTCGAAGACTGGTCCATTCAGTGGCGCGATGAGAGACCGTTGCTCCAAACGCCCACTGTACCTGTCGTACTTACTGTATTTACTGAGCTTAGTTTACTTTTTCCTTAATTTCTTCACAAGCACACGCACAATCGAGGGGGGGGGGGGGTCCCATGTCTGTGATATACATGTATAGAGTCTGCTTAAAGTACCAATATTTATTATCGATCACGTGACGTAGAGGAAAGCAGAAGCTTCCCCCCCCCCCCCGGTCGGGCCGGTGATCGCCCCCCCCCCTCCCCCCCCGAAGAAAATTCCTGGCTACGCCCATGCGCTCAATGATATATTTTTTTTCATGAGTAATCACAGGTAACTGTTGCGGCATACGATTTGCGTTGGCAGGATTGTCTCATGCAAAGTAAAACATGACTTTTGCTGTTCAGAAATTGTAAGAAGCTTTGGATAATGTATAGGCGCCTATGGAATGTGCAGTGTGTAGTGTAGATTGGAGATACTTAGGTCTGCACTATCATGTCATGTATTGTATCTCTTTTTGTTTTTCTAGCAAAAGTTGCTGATAAAATTGCGGAGTCAAGCACATTTCACTGCCTGTTATTCTCCTTCCGAAACGCAGTAGCAGCTATTAGATCTTGCCTTTGAGTGCGGGAGTTGGCCGACGTTGAGGAGGATGTTGAGAACTGAGGGTTTATTTACATTATTTACAGTAATAAAGCAAAGTAATGAACAGTCATAAAGTCATCGATTGCGGGCAGCAAATCGGACGCTGCGGCCCGTGGCAAGAACAACCGTCTCTTCTCCCTGTCTCTCGATTTAACCCCTTTGGTCTATCGGGGTCACGTCACTTTTGGCCAATCGTTGAGCCAGCTCAGGTGTCATCATTTTCCTCCAATTGTAGGCGCCCGTGCAAGTGTCGTCACATTCGGCCAATTGGGAGGCTCTAAGGGCTCCATTGTCCGATGGTTGACTTGCCTCCGGCGTTGCCTCCTCGCTTGGAAGTGCTCAGCTGGAGGAGACGTGTTGTTCGCGAACGACCTTCCAGAGCTGCAAAACAGCTTTGCTCGGAACCAAGGTCAACTACTTGGAACTAAAGGGAACCATACCAGTCTCCCGTTGCACTTTCGGGAAGAGCCAAGCAGGGGGGGGGGGGGGGACAATAGCTCAACGTGCGGCGCATGAGGTGGGGGTCGCCAACCTGTCTGACGGGTCCGGTAACGTGGTAGACGTGCCCCGGCGCACCATAATTGGAATGCGACGGCGATTGGATGTGGTCGGGGAACTTGAAAGGAAACTGAACAGGTTTCCGAAAAATCGAGTTATAAGAACCATTTGGTACTTTTGAACACCCTGAACACGAAAATCGACAAGAAATTTGACATGGCGCAACCAAAAACGCGTTATAGCAAAAAAAAACTTCGAGCTGCGACTGGGCAGCACGCGGCGAATCCGGCTCGCATCGATGATTGGTGGAGCGCACCGTGACGCCAATCCATGGGTCCACGAGAGCGCGCCGCAACGTGACAGCTTCTCACCAGGTACAGCGACATTTCAGTCGCTGAGTAGAACTTGTTGCTGGGCGAGTTGGTTGACAACTGAGGAAAGCATGGTTGCGCGAACAGGAAAAGAAAGACATGGAAAGAAAAGTAGGAAACGATAGGTCAGGCGCTGAACATTTGTATATGAGATACCGCTGAAATGTGGGAAGTCCTACGTGGGCTAAACGGGAAGATGTGTCAATGACCGGGCACGGGAGCATGAATTGTCAATCATAAACATAGGTAATGCGCACTTACCTGCGCATTGCATGGTTTGCTTTGCCGGCACATGTAAGTCACTACTGCGTGACATTAAGATAATTGGCAAGAGTGGTGACACGTTAGCTAGAGAACTTTTGGAGGCCTATCACATAAAAGAGAGAGGCACGAGTTGTATTAGTGATACGTCTGTTTTTCTGTTTGACAACGAGATGCAGCTGCTAAAAACGTCACTGTAATCGCCTTAGACGACACTGACACGCGCATGCGCATTTGTTCACTCCCTCTTGCTCTGCTGTAAGATTAAAACAGTTGAAGTTCAGTGCCTGACCTATCGTTTCCTACTTTTCTTTCCACGTCTTTCTTTTCCTGTTCGCGCAACCATGCTTCCTCAGTTTCAGTCGCTTTTATGGATAATTTTGATCACTTAGGGGTGATTGGCGTGACACCATACGCGTTTGAACCAGTGGCCCGACAACGAGAAACACCTACGCCAAAAGCGAGCGCGATCGCCAGCGCAGAAGTTGAAATGGAGCCCGCCGGATCCGAATACCTAATTGCGATATTCACCAGCGTTCGAAGTATCGCCTTTCGAACTATACCATGCTATATAGCCTTAGCAGTCAGAGTGAGATTGTATTATTTGATACAGGGTGTCCTTATAACAGAGAATACGGAGAGACTCGTTTTGTACACAGTGCATTTTACGGTTGCTGGTTTGCAAGTAATAAAGTGCGACTGCCGAAGTTCCCTGAAGGTACACATCACATAGAAATTATTATATTTGCAATATAATTTAATTCAGTGTAATATTAGGTCGAAAGATGCATTCTGCTGTGCTGTGACCGCAACAAACAATGCGTGCAATCATTGCGTTATTCGATCTTGCAGCCAATGCGGAGACGCACTGTCAGCACAATGTATTTTGCAGTTACCAAGTTACTAAGATAACAGTACAAGGTGCAGACGTGCCAGAAGAATATACGCCGCCCGGAAGTGAATTTTTCCTATTTTTGCAATATAGCTATGTTGTTTTGTGACCCACAGTGCTAGAAGCAGCGTTCGTCGCCCCGACGGCGTGCTTGGGCTGCTTGCAATGTCGTGCGGGAATTTGACGAAAAACAAAAAAGTGTGCCACTGCACATTGTTATGCATATCTAGGCGGTTTACTGTAGTTCTATTTTATGCTTTTCGGCCCTCGATTTCCGGTTGTGTTGAAACGATCAGAGGTAAAAGCCCACTCCTGTCGCTTCACGCTTTTGAACAATCCGCTGCTTTCAGTGATGAAACATCAAGTGATGTAAGCACTCATTAGGCGTATGGGCACTTAGGTATCCGAGTGCGGCCGGATGCCTGGGGTGACACCGAAACTTTATTTTAGGTGTCATTTCTACCTGACGTATATTTCTGTTGCGACAAGTGTTCCTGCATGCACTGCAGTGCAATGGAAATAGAAGAAGAATGTTTGTGCTGCCAGGACTAAGTAAACGAAATTCTTGCAAGACAGAGAAAGAACAGTGTATCACAGAAGCAAAAAAGATTCAAGGATGTCTGTTTGAATAAAGCCGTGCTTGAAGTGGCCCTTGCCCAGCAGATTGACCACAGGTCACAGAAAAGAGAACACGGTTACACAAACAGGTAAGCAGCCTTGCGGTACTTTAATATTAGGAAATCACAGCATATTTATTTCTGCAGGCAATTGAGATTCGCTGCATGTTGCCAGTTTGTTTGGATGACGTGGAAGAGGCTCGGCAGGCACCACAGACGCATCCTGCCTAGTTGTGTTCTGTGTGCCATTCACAAGAAATATCCATCGAAGAATGGAGTGTACACGGGATTCAGGCATTTCTGAGCATTTACACAAGTAAGTACACAAATATTTATTAAACATCACGTAGTTACATTACCATAGTGAATATTTGTATTAGCACATTCATCAAAAACACCTCCAGCAACAAATGATTTCTAGGAAGAACCATTTATGAATAACAAAAGAAAGTGAAAAGTAATTTCTGACACAGCAAATCAAGAGCAACCATCAACATTCATATCATGTGATCAATCGAATATTATACTGAACACCTGAATTCTTGAACACTGAATACCTGAATTCTCAGTGAACTCTTGAAAAAATGTTTTCACTCCTTGTACCTTCCAAGTATGTGAGCACATTAGTAGTGTTAAATTTTGGCTCTGCTGACTTCCTGTTTCATGGAGGTGTTTACTGCAGCGCTATTGTTCATAATTATTCATAAGAAAGTGACTGTTATGGCTCATACAAAAAATATAACACAACATACAATAGAGTATTTGCACTTCACATCAGATGTATGTTAATCGCTCAGCATTCACCATTCACTTCAACACACTCTCTTCACATAAAAGTTTGCTGTTCAATAAGTTCACAGTTCACACACTTGTTCCTGCACATTAATTGGTTACACCGTGGCATGTTCTCTTGAATCTTGTCAGTCTTTTCTTTACTAGTTCTTTCTTTGCCACTTTTGCGAAAGCGCTGCGCAGTGGAGGTGGTGCCTTTGCAATCTTGAACACTGACAGCTGCTTGCTGCCCATTATAACAGCATCCAGTAGCCGCTCAACATAGCTAAAAAAATTGGCATGCTGCTGTACATATGAAACATTCTGCAACATACGATACGTGGTTCCCTCTTTTACAGGACAGGCAACTGGTGTACCTCCTGTCAGTTTTCGAAATTTGACACGCCACCTAAGAGTACCAGCCTTCGTTGATGCCTGCTCTCTTCTGCTGTTCTCGTTGTAGTGTCAGGCAAATAGTCACATGCAACTTGTTCATTAAGAAAAAGGAATTAAAAAGTATTCACCTTGATTTCATTCCTTCGTACGAGTATTGGCAATACTTTGGATCAAAGTGCAAAATCAGTCCATGCAATGTTTCCAAACCATATGTTCGGAATCGCGTTGCCAGCTGTGGCATGTCTCTGAGAAGTTGCTTTGATGCAGCAGTAACCTTGAGCTGTTTGAATGACTTTTACTCTAAAACAGATATGAAATGGCATTAAATTTTTCGCGAGAGAAATAGCATGAGCAACAAGATTTTTAACTGCTTGAAATATTTAGGATATCATGTCTCAAGTTTAGAGGTATTTTAAGCTAAGTAAAATACTGTAAATTGTAAGATGCTCGGTTATATCAATATAATTGTGGTCACTTAGTTAAAACTGAATTAGAAAGCTCTGTGTGCAGTACCTTCATATGCTCTTACACTTCCATCTTTTAATACACCACCACTCCACTGTGGCTGCTAAACGTTTAAGCCAAAAATACGAGCATCTTGCACAAATGTTAGCATATACAATGAACAGACTGCAATGCAATGAGCAGCTTTAACGACTGTGCCGCTGAACTAACCTAGTTTTTTCATAATTCTCTATGATGATGTTGAAGTGTAATAACAGCCAACATACTCTCGCTGAGCCATGCGCTTGGCTCTATATCACCATGTCACATTTAGGAAGTAATTCATTCTCATGACTATGAATGTCTTGAATGTGATTCAAAATTGAGATACATTTTGGAACAATGGAATCTTTGTTGCCATCACTGGATGATGCAGACCAGTACAGATGATTCACAATGCTTTTTGTCCATATAGTACTAAGTACTCACAGACAGCCTTCTTGGATGCAGCAATAAGTTTCCTGTTTTTTCCTGAAAAAAAAGTAGGTAATAGTTTATATGCACCTTTTAACTATCAGTGCATAAAAATACTTCGGCGAAATGCAGTTTATGCTACACAGTACCTTTTGCGATGTGCCAGACATCAAACTCATGAATGATCTGATTTTTCCTTGCGAATGAAGCACTTGATCTGGGCATGTCTGTCAGTTACAATTGACTCCACTCTGATGTCTTTACTTTCCAAGAAAGTGGTGCACCGCTTCAGACTCTCCAGTTCCATTTTGCCGCTTCCACATACTTCATTACACTGAAAATAGTGGCATTAAAATGTGTTGTCCTTGCTTGCATAACAAAAGCAGATCACAATAAACAAATCACCTTTGAAATTTGTGAAGCCATAATAAACAAACAAACCTGCACAAGCTCAAAGTGAAGGATCTTATTTTCCTCAACGTCCAGCAGAGAGTAGGGGCGAAACTTGGCGCTGAATCCGGGCGAGTCGGCACGGCCATCACCAGCAAGCTTTACTCGTTGGGCTTGTGCTACTTGCAAAATCAGTTGCTGCTCCTCTTTCCAAACCTAGTAAAATGTTTCAGATTAGAAATCAGAGTAGAAAGTGAGTGTAAAATTTTAGTGTATGAGAACCTTTACTTATTTTGTCAACAGCAGGCCAGAGGTGAGCAGACTGCAGTTTGAAGAATGTTCTTTCACTTACAACCTGTACACCAATTGAGGTCAACATCCTGAGTGTTTCTGTTGAATTGTTTCCCGAGAATAGTATGGCAGCACAGAGGTGGAGATTCAGAAGAGGCTATTGCTTTACCACAGCCTAGTTAGTAAAGTAATACTTGTGCTCAGCAGAACATTCCATCCATACCTCTACAAGTGTTCCTTGGGAAGGACGATTCTACGTGCATGGTGCCAGACATTTAAAACAGGTGAGAAAGAGCTGCCTCAATTGTTGCTCTTGGACAAAAAAATTTTCTGCTGTTGCTTTTCTTCAAAATAAATCCCACTCTCAGTGTCAACTTCGGCATCTTCCAGCCTAAAGAACAAATTTTAGGAGAAATTTTGAAGCTATAATGGCTAACATTTTATACCAACTCTCACAAAGTATCAGGAATCAAGAATTTATCAAGCTGATTAGATGTCTAACCTGTCAGTGTTATACTCACTCTTATGAAGGATTGTACTCGTGTTCATCTTCCATTATAATGGGGTCATCATCATCACTGAATTCATCACATTGAGCAGCTTCCTCCCAACGTGTTGCTTGTTGGCTGCATTGTGTTGCAGCATCCACCATATAAATGCCAACCTGGATGCATGAGAGAGAGAGAGAGAGGAAAACATTTATTGAGCACAAATGACGGCGTCTTCTCAGACGTCGGACGGGGTGGTTCCCTGGTTTCGGGACCCATATACGACCAGCAGCTCCTGGCCCCTAACCGCCAGCGCGAGCTGAATAGACAGGGCGGGGCTGGACCGTAAGGTCTCCCATCGCTCATGGGGTAGGGTAGTGGGGACGGAGGGGGGAGGGGGGGTATAGGGGATTTGAGTCAAGTGCACTCCATCAGGATGTGTGCGAGGGTGCCTGTGTTTTTGCAAAATGGACAAATGTGCTCTTCGGTTCTGGGTAGAATTTATTCACCACGGCACGGTGGGTAAGTGAACCAGCCTGAATGCACCTGATGATTGATTGTTGTTCCCTGCTCAGGGGGTGGTGCGGCTCGGGGAAGGTGCGCCGATCCTCCTATACTCGGAGGTAATCTCTCTTTACGTGAGCACCGGGTTTGTGGTGTCGGCATCCTGCCCTGCCCGGAGGGTCATTGCTCGGGCATGGTAATCGGCTATGACGTTGCCGGCTAGCTCTGTGTGGGCCGGCACCCCTACTGAAAAGGATTATTAGATGTGTAGAACATATGCAAAGTGAATGGACGTGTCATATATTGTTCACTAAATTCAAACAAAACTGCTGAATTATTCAATTATTTTTAGTGTAAGATGTTAGCGCATAAATATAAGAATACATAATAGCTTTAGACATACCAACAAAAACAGATTGAGGCTTTGTTTGCGTAGCACGTGTTGACAGATTTTTCTTTTCATTTGCTTGTGATGCTTTGTGGCGTGTTGGTAATCGCACTTGAACAATCTGTGAATCTGTGACAAGGCCAGACTCGCACGTTGGCTCTGGTGATCTTTCTACAGTTTGTCCAAACTCACCAGCCGGATCCGGTGCTGCCTCATTAGTCGGCTTTGCTGTGGAGTCATCCTGAAATAAATTGGCTTGTGTTGGTAAAGTGATAATGCTGAGGATTATTTCTGGGAGAAGAAATGGAAAAGCCTATCACATAATCTTTTCTGCTGCATTGACTTGGTCCTGGTGTATGCCCAACAGTTGCATCTCCAGAAAGCAACGGTCCAAGAATC
Source organism: Dermacentor silvarum (assembly GCF_013339745.2). Lineage (NCBI taxonomy): Eukaryota > Metazoa > Arthropoda > Arachnida > Ixodida > Ixodidae > Dermacentor > Dermacentor silvarum. The sequence continues at coordinate 310,121,074 of NC_051154.1, forward strand.
TGAAACATTGTACGAAAAGATGAGTTACTGACACATACACAACAGGGACACATGGTAATCATTAAAATAAATGCTTTTTATAAGTTTAAAAATCTAGTGAAGCCATTGATTAACCCTATAGTATGTGTATTACAACTGCGACTTTTGTAATTGCCATCAATGTTGCTCAAACCTATTATGTACTTGTTTATGTAGGTTCATTTGGGACCCTTAAACAATATTGTTGGCCCAGGAAGATGTTTATGTGAATCTATGTCATTGAAATTGAATATACACTTGAATAGTGCGAAATCGGCCTGTGCAGTGCTGAAGAGAAATGTAAGAACATTTTCAGCTTCATAACCATTTCATTTATTGATTTTTTATATTAACTCTTGCCAAAAGATTTAGTGATCAATAGTGACATGTGTACTTGACACGTGTACCGTTATATCACGTGAAGATAGTGAAGAAATATATACAACGGCCAAGTTGTCGCACTTTATTTCCGGCAACTGCCAGCTTTACATGGTCTTGCCTACGGAGGTGTCAACGACCACTTTTGATCACGATCAAGCCCGATCTGGATCAAAATTATCGACTGCAATTGGTTCCCTCTAGCAGTTTGAGCAAAGATGCCAATCACGACCGAGAAATTCGATCCGGATCGGGCATCATCGAGATAAAAAGTGGGCCATGTGACACCTGTATAATACTCGCAACGCCCATTCTGAGGCCATAGTCACAATTTTGGGTGACACACTCGCATGGCGAGTCGCGCGTCTGGGCCGCATTCACGAAACTTGTCCGTGTAAATTTAGGCGGTCAGTCACAGCCTCGGTTATCGTCTCCACAACCTCAAATAGCATGCGACGGACCGCCGACCACTGAGGACGCGCTCTTTGTTGTATAAATCAGAGATGTTCCACAAAATACAGGCCCACATTCGGAACTCTTCGGGGAAAGCATCGCCAACGACAGAAGCGAGGAGATTCAAGTAACAGGATGAGAAACAGACGGCGATTACCCAGGAAAACAAAGTGCAGTTTTTCTACATGCGGCATAAGCCCCAACATTCGACATCTTACCTCATGCTTTCGTCTCTTCGCGAAGGCTGTTCTCGGTGGCGGTGATCCATTCCGTTTTTGACCGAAGATCGATGGCACCACGCCTGTCCTTAGTCGAGAAGATTTCACCGGAATTCCCATTGCACGCATCAGCGATAAACTCTGATGGTAATCACTGTCCCGAAAATGTTTTGAACAGAGAAGAGTGGTTTTTAAAGGCTTTAAATTACTTCGTTTCACCGCTGCGATCCACTGAGCAGCTTGTTTTTTTCTGCCGCGGGAAATTGTGAAAGATAACGTCGTTTCGGCCGCCGGTGCTCGTACAGCCGTAAGCAGCGCAAAAGGATGGCATGGTGACACTGTATGCTTCTTAGACGGAGTTCTTGCGGTAACAGTCCTTTGAAACGTAAACCAGAAACGCAGGGTGGAGATCTTGATCATTTGCGATAAAGGCCACGGATACAGCACGACTGACGCGCAAAACCTGCACACGCTTTCCGCGCGGGCGCCTGGGATCCTTATGTTGACGTCATTTCCGCTAGCTTTCCACTTCCGCCGCCGCCGCGGGCTGACTCCGCGAGCCGCGGTGGGCGGAGCATAGATGCGATTTTAATTCTTAATTACGCCGCCGCTACTTGTATGATCTAAAAACAAAACTTCGTACCGGGGATTTGAAGTGTCTGCGCTCCAGAAAAACGTCATTTTTTAGAAATCTAAAGCCTGTTCAGTTTCCCTTTGAGTGATGCCAGGAAAAGGGTCCGTATCCGACACCACGCGCTTTGGTATTCTGGCTCACGTATCCTAACGAAATAGGGTAAAATTTCAGCAAACACAGATGTGCTGCTGGCGTTTATTCAACACATGAACCACACGCGCAAAAGGGAATTATCATTACAAAAAAAGAGGCTGAAAATGACAGCTGTTAGAATACTGCACACTGTAGTAGCTAACGGAACTCGTGTTAGTTTGCTCTTGCTGTCTGCCGAGAAAATCGCACACTCGTCGCGTGCATTGCAGATAAGCGGGTTGGCCACCTCCCCCTCGAGCATCAGCAAAACCGTTGCCATAACAGCAGGCGTATTTCTTTTTTTCTCAGAAGCATGGCCTACCAAGCACCAGGGTAGAAACTGGCACTCGTGACGCAATTCCCATTTATCTGGGTGTATACCAGCTGACGTAGCCGTGATTAAGCTGGAACCTTCGACGAATCAGACGACGCGCTTGACCCGCAAATCGGATTTTCGACGATCGCCGACTTTGCTGGCCGCTATCCTTGTGCTTTGAGGGTTTCTTGTTTTGCTGGGCGCAAGTTAGCCCATTAAAGTGTTAAACTTCCAACTCGTACATCTGACACTGCGTCGTTCTTCACCGTCGCTACAACTAGACAATAGGGCCCATCGGCAAATTTCCGCCGTGATCTTCTGTATCAAATTCAAGTGCGATAAGATCCTAACGCGCCCCACGGCGCCGTATGCTGTAGATGCGAGATAATGATTGAGAGGGTGAGCTGAGAAGGCTTGATGCGCGCCGCCTTCCCGCTCACCCATTGCTGTGCACGAAAGGTGGGGGGGAGTGAGGCAGGCAAGCTAAAGCCCCTATATATAAATATATAGGGGCTTTAAGGCAAGCGGGAGTCGCCAATTCTGAACGCAGCCGCGCGCGTCTTACCTTGGCGTTAATCTGCAGCGGTACACTCTTAGCACGGTAACGTTTATGTTAACCTATAATTGCGAGTAACTTATAAAATAAAGGTTACGGGGTGACTAAAAAATTTGATCTTTGTGTTTTCGTGAATTTCCGTCGCGGCTAGAGGTTACATGTGCCGAAGCGTCTATTTTAAAGGTTACTGCAACGCCAAATGTCTTGTAACCTTTAGGTTGTAACCTCTAAACGTGTTGGCATTCGTGGCTTAGGGGACCTACAGTATGGATTGGAAGTTTACTTAATATTGTGTCGTATTGCGATCCTGATTTGGTGTTTTTAGCCGGGACTAACCTATACGATATGTTGTGCGGCCGAGGGAATGAGGCAGGTTGGACTAAATTAATATTTTATTGACACCAGTGGAGATCTTTGGTTTCACAATGTAAAAAAGAAATATAAATCTTGCACGAGCGTATGCTCAAGAGAGACACCAGCAATTCATTCGTCACTGATCTCTACTGCATACGTGCCATTATAATCTAAAAGGAAGCAACAGAAACAGTGAACATACTTCCGAGAATATTGTGGCAAACGATGTTGTGGCTTGAATTATCACTACAGTTCAATGTGATAGAAAGCTCCCCGCTGCCGCTGCACGCATTTTAGGCTGTGGCATAAAACATAGACTTGTGTACCTGCACAAAAACTAAAAGCGGATGCATTATGGTGATTGAATGTATACTTGTACCCAATATTATTTTTTATTATTTCCTTGTGTATCAATGTTCCCTATATTCGCGTTTGTTTTATATTCTCCTGAAACGCGACACCCACTAACAGCGGGCGCACACTGAAGGTCGCACGTGGGCGCACGCTAGAGTACTGTAAAATCTCGACGACCGACAGAGTCAAAGCGTACAGCAGGTCGAATAACTAATCTGCAGGGCGAGAAAGATGCTTCGTAATCAGACTTACTTGTACACTGCAACTGAGGCCACAGCGCTTTCTTTTTCTTCTTTTCTTTCTTTTTGTATTTTTGACGTATTAGAGGGAGTGGTTCCTAAATTACAGCAAATGTTGGGTTCATTAGGGAACGCTAGACACGCACCAATTTTGCCCAATCACTAACACGCGAGAAAGACGCCGTTTCATTCACATGACAGCGGCCGACAGCCGCTCCAGTAAGGTCTCGTAGAGAGATGAACGTGCGCTCGCGGTGGGAGGCCACAATGGCGGCCGGCCAAATGAGCAGGGAGAAAACATACAAATACAAACGAAGAGCAACATCCTGAAACATTAGAGTACTAGCGTCTTAATATATATATGGTCCTGTGATACTTTGACGGAACTATAGTTTGATTATTATTTTTAGTTGCCCTAGATGCGGGGCGTAATCAAACGCGCTTCAGCTTCAGCCAAACATGAGCGCTGTCATATCTCCTTCGCATTGCGCAGTTCTCGCGATGCATGCCGGGAAGAGTATCGCCGGTGGTGTCATTTTGAAACGGTCGTGTCGCGCTTTGTTTCGTCGCTTTAAGCACGTTTTTCCGCTCTCGGATTTGGTGGCGTGCGCTTACCAAGCGTGTTGCGTGTCTGAGTCACTCGTGACGGGTGGTACAGTTACTATAAAGACTCCTAAAGGCGCGCGCGCCGCTGAAAATAAGCCATGACGCCGGGCGTGGAGCAGCGACATGTTTGGCGTGCTGCGTGGCCGCTGCGACGAGACGCAGTGCCGATGGCCAATGGTAAATGTTCTTCGCTTACCTGAGAGTGGTGAGCATCGTTTGTGTTGTGACTGCTGTAATGAATGCCGAAGACAGCAATAAATGTGACCTAGGCAAGCAATGCTTCCTGTTCAACTATTTATTTGCTGGTGTGTGTCTGTCGTAAATTTCACCGTCAATTCATACTCATGCTCGCACTGTTCAGTTTTATTTAAGTAAACTACTTGCTCGTTTCATAAACACTGTTGATTAATATTTTTTATCACTATCAGTCACCGTGTTGGTTATTCTTAAATTTTAAGTTTATGTGGCACTCTTGTGCGGACGCACAACATTGACCTCATGCACGGAACTGGTGTTTTGTGCTGATATTCAGTTTGCAATCACTTGACATTGCGTTTTGACTGTGAAACTGTCCCATTATTGTGGTGTTGTCTTTTGTACTTGTACTGGAAAGGAGCACGAACTGACTTGAGAATTTATTTTTGTTCACTTTTTTATTCTTTAATTTTTATTGTTACCGACATTTCCTAGACAGAAGAGTATATTCACCTTAGGCGTGTTTAATTATTTGTTCTGTGGTAGTTTTTCATCTGTTTGTGGTTTATTTATGTCTCTTTCATTACATGGTAATAGCTGTTGTTTGCAGGGGACGCTAACAAGTAACTATGAGATTGTAAGATTACTTTTTTGTCGTTGTAGGCTCCACTACACAGCAAGGAGATCGGAAAATTAGCAACTGACATATTAGCACCAAAGAGACATGATTGTGCTCGCAACAGGGATGAGATCGTCCTCCTCGTGGAAGTCTAAAACTTATATGTATTTATATTTGAACATATTGTACACGAACCTTCAACATTTCTCTTTTTTTTGCGCCATTCCTCGTGATGGCGTTGAAATTTGTGTTGCCAGGGAGCGCGGTACTCAGAGGTTTTTTCATTATTGCTTCATGGCCGTGAAGAAGAAAACAGACCAAGGCAAAATGTAATTTTGCTTGTGAAGGGAAAGCTTTGAGTTACCTTGTTTTGTATATGCAAATAAAGTAATCATGACATTTTCACTAAATGTTTTGTGTCAGCTTTCCTTCTCACAGCTGCTACTCACATCATTACCAGAATGTGGGTGCTGCTCTATAATTGAAATGTGCCGCCTTTTCAGATATACTTTCCACATGTGCAAAATATAATTATTAGAAATCTCACTATCATGGGATGACGACATGATACTTTTTGCAAAAAAATTTCAACATGGCCCGCAGGAAAGAAATATGTTGTGGGACGAACCTGTATACGATGCATTCACCTATACAAAAGCAACATACTGTGTATTTCATCAATTATTTTGTGTCTTGCACATTTAATGCAAAATTACCTGCTTATTTCAATAGGTACAACTGTCTTGATGCATCGTGCATTATACTAATTCCTGGAAGCTGCCTTGTGTAAATGACCTGCGCTGTAAAATAGCAAGGTGGCAAAGGTTTACACGTTGTTAAGCAGTCTGTCCTTGAATATTAAAAAAAGATAATTTGAGACGAAATGTTGATTTCTGCGGAACAAGTTTTATAGTCATCGCAACGGAATTTCAGCAATAATCATTAGTACGAATATAACCAATGTTTGACTGATTAGCATGTAAATAAACAATCGTGCTTAATGGCAGAGCTGGTCAATCAGCACTCCATATCCGGTTGCTGCAAGCATTCTGCCACAGAATAGTCTCAAAAACACATACTTCGAACATGCCATAAAATACATTGCTGTTCCAGTTGAGATATTTACAGAATTTTGCTGCAAACATGCCATAAAATGCATTGCTGATCTAGCTGAGATATTTGCATAATTTTGCTGCAGGTTGTGCAGAAAGAATAACTGAAACAGCAACGCACTTCATTGCAGATTCAATTTCTCTACATTGGTGCCAGGTACAGTTATGGCAAATCGGTATTCTTTCAGTACTGGCTGCCTTCAATATGCAATTACATGTCCCCAAAGAAATGAAAAAAGCTAATTAGTAAAATTTTGTCTCCAAATGTATTGATTATCGTGCATATGCTGTCTGTCGTCGCTATGAAGTTTTCACAGCAATAAAATGTCATTTTGTCTCTAGTCCTGAATATTTTTTAGTTTTTGACAATGAGTCATGTCCAAGAAATTAGGGCATAACGCCTGCGGCCATTTTTAGGAACCTTTTTTTGTAATCTTTCGTATAGGCATCCAGTCTTGCACGTTACTGTGCATCTTGCAAAATTCATGTGTATGTGCAGAAGGACGCGCGGGTTGTCACCCGCGCGTCCTTCTGCACATGCACATGAATTTTGCACATTGCTCTTTCGGCCACCCATTGAATTTCACTGCAAGGCACTAGCGTAACTCACTGAGCAGCGTTTTCAGAAAAATTGTATTTCGTAAGATCAGCCGAAGTTCAACAACTTTCCGTTAGCTACGTCGAAAGGATACCTTTTTGCGATAACAGAAGCTTTTATAACACTTAGTCGTAATTTCCCTGCTGAGTTATAGCAGTGCTTTAACCTTGACCAACGCGCTAATATAACGCAGCAGAGAAGTTATGACTAAGTGCCTTAAATGCCTATATTTTCTGAAGCGAGTATCCTCCTGACGTTGGCAACCGAAAGTTGTCAAAATTCAGCCGATCAGTTGAAGTAGGATTTTTATGAAGTTCTGCTCAGTGAGTTACACTAGTGCATTGCGGTGAAATTTGGTGGTTGGCCGAAGAACTAATGTCCTAAATTCATGGACATGTGCCGAAGGACGCACGTGTGAAGCCTTGCAAGACTGTATGTCTACACTAAAGGTGTCATACATAAAGGATACGTGTACCTATGCTAAAGGTTACTATATAGTAACCTTTAGTATAGGACACGTAGTCTTTTATTTTATAGGTGCACAAAATTGTGAGAATATTCCCCTTTATTAAACGTTACTTAAGTAAAGGTTACAATTTTATGTCTAAGTTATAGGTTACAAATTTGTGAGAGTATGCCCTTTATTAAAGGTTACTTAAATAAAGGTTACTGTGTAACTTTTCTTATAGGTGCACAAATTTGTGAGAATATACCACTTTAGTAAACGTTACCGTGCTAAGAGTGTAACGTAGACCACCCCGAGCCGAGATGCCGTGTGGCTTTGTGTGCTCTGTGTTCTCGCGCGCCTGGTGTTGTAGTTCGTGTAATCTATAGTTTCGGAGACGAACCTCAAGCTAGAAGCAGCATGAAGCGTTCGCTCGCCGATGCTGCCACTTTTCATCACGCCAATGTTTTGACAGCGAGTGCCCGCGATCATCGAGTGAGACCACTTCATGTTTCGTGCTCGCGTGACACAGCGTTTGTTATTTAGTTAGTAAGCAAATATTCACTGCAATTTACGTGCTACATAAAAGTGCTTTTCCGAGCGTACGTGAAATAAGCCCGCGAATACACACAATATTGCCGCGCGACTGGCCGCTCGAGACACTTTGCGTGTATTCACGGGCACCTTTCACCCGCGGAAAAACTTTTATGTAGCACGTATTGAGCAACAGAAAGTTGTATCGGGAGTTTTTCATGTTGCTCTACAATTTCTTCATGGACACTTTTCATCTAATTATAATACTTGAGAAGTTCAATAAATAATTAAAACTCTATAATATGTAAGCCCGTCGAAACTCTCCGAGCAACGCCCACTCGCATGCATCGCATTCTAGCGAAACACGAGGAACCATCGGAAATCATTGTTACACCACGAAAGACACTTTTCATCTAAATATAATACTTGAGAAGTTCAATAAATAATTAAAACTAATTATGTAATTAGGCGGAATACTAAAGTTCATCAGAGTATCTCCAAGCGACGGCAAACAACATTGCCTCGGTTCTGTACAGCTACGTGGCATTTGCATATTTTTAAAGTCTGGCTAAAGTTACGCGGGACACCCTGTATAAGCCAATTCGTCATATGTAGTACGTATATTGTCTCCAGCGCTGCGAGCGCCAGCGTGCAAGGCGACTGCCATCCTCCTCTTTCGCAGCCGTTGCATGAGAAGGCGGTAGGATCATATGAGGGCTGTCCTTCCCAAACGCTCCACCAGAGCAAGGAAAACTTCTGACGACCCAAAGCTCTGGTGTGACAGCACATGCATCTTACCGGCACCTTTGTATTGGCTGTGGAAGTGCGACCATGCCTTACCGCCAGCCACTGATCACGAAAAAAAAGCCAAAGAGCCAAATGATCCTATTCGCTTTAAAAGGGCCGAACGCCTTCAAAGAGAGGGTATACTAGTGATTTTGAAAACCTTTGCCAGCACGCCGTCCCGACATAGTTTAAACACGGAGCGAAGTCCATCGGAAGTTCCTTGTTGGATGCTGTTTTCGCGCTCCTTGCCTGTGAGTTGCTCGCGTGAGTTTCTGCAAAGCATGTCCTCGCAGGTGCAATTTCTACGCCTCCGCTACTGACACAAGAAAGCCCATGAAAGCTGAACACCGTGATAAACAATAAGAGCAAATGATACTCCGGTCGCACGGTGAACGTCCGACGCTGCCCGCTCCTGGGCCCGCTGTGAAACCTAATACAAAGTTGGTGAATGAGGTTAGCTTGCGATGAACGAAAATCCCTGCTCAGCGAGGTGGTATAGGACACGTCGATACACTGTGAGCTTCAGAAAATATTGCTTCCTCTGAATAAGTTGAGAATGCTAGCCCAGAGGAAATTGCGGTGTAGTGCGCGATAGGGCTGCAAACAATATTGATTGAAGCCAAGGAGAGGCACGAGGCATCCCTCAGACTAAAGGAGATTGGAGAATTTGGAATAACGGTTACGAAAGGTGCGTTTGCTTTATAATATGTAAGCCTGTCGAAACCCACCGAGCAACGCCCACTCGCATGCATCAGATTCTAGCGAAACACGAGGAACCATCGGAAATCATTGTTACACCACGAAAGATTTAATTATTTGCGATAGGTGCTCCATGGCATGATGGTATGCATGCCGTGGCCAAAGCATATAGTGTAGTCAGATGCCTGAACGAAAGCATATGCTATAAAGAGCCCGGCACGTATCCCAAAATCGAGCTCTTTTTTATCTGAAGATTCTACGCGTGCATGTAAAATAGCTTTTTTTCTGCCGTTAGGTGTTTCTCACATACCCCGCCACCGTGAGACACTACCACCCATCTCGATTGGTCTTATTCTATAAAAGCTTGTATCTACCCGCCGCGGTGGCTTAGTCAGCTAAGGCGTTGCGCTGCTGAGCACGAGATCGCGGCATCGAATCCCGGCCGCGGCGGCCGCATTTCGATGGAGGCAAAATGCAAAAACGCCCGTGTGCTTGCGTTGTAGTGCACGTGAAAGAACCCCAGGTGGTCAAAATTAATCCGGAGCCCTCCACTACGGCATGCCTCATAATCAGAACTGGTTTTGGCACGTAAAACCCCAGAAAGAAGAAAAGCTTGTATCTATTTTTCATCTTCACATTCTTCTTCTTCTTATCATTATTATTTCCTTCACGTTATTTTCATGAATTGCACCAGGAGAATCTGTCTGCTGATCCCACAGGCAACGCGATATGGTCGTTGCTTCTACAGGGACAAGCGTAACAGAATGCCATGGTCACACTACGCGGAGTATTCGTTTTCTTGCCAATCATGCTTGTGAAAGCCAACACGCAATACACAATGCGTGTAACGTCAGTTTCTAACACAAAGGGGAAGAAAAGAAGGCATTTTTACGGCTCAAGAAACGCCATTCGTGTAGCTGCATTATTTAGCCAGTGTGAAGACTCTACTGGGAAATTCACCGCAAGGCAAACAAGCTGTAACTTCTCTGCAACGCCTAGACGAAGACCTCCCGAAATTCTTTAAATATATTTCACAGAGCGGAAATTTATTAATCCTCACAGAAAGGAAACCTACAAAAGAATAAAAATAGATCTGAGCGCAGCAGACATTAACAAATCATTAACGAATGTTCACATTCATTGCATTCTACCGGTACTAACATATGGGGCAGAAACTTGGAGTTAAAGAAAGAAGCCTGAGAATAAGTTAAGGTCCATGCAATGTGCAACTAAAGGAATTAGGCGATATGCTAAGAGACACGAAGAAAGGGGCGTGGATTAGAAAACAAATGGTGGTAGACGATATTCTAGTTGATAATCAGAAAAAGAAATGGATCTGGGCCGGTCATGTAGTGCGTAGGGTAGATAACAGGTGGACCATCACAGTTACAGAATGGGTGCCAATGAAGACAAGCGCATTCGAGGATGGCATAGAATTAGGTGGTATGATGAAATTGGGAAATTTGCAGGCATAAGATGCGGAGAGCAGACGCAAGACAGGGGTAAAGGAAGATCTCGGGGAGATGTCTTTGTCCTGCGGTGGACAGAAATAAGCCGATGATAATGCTCTCGCAGAGCGACGTCAAGCGAGAGTTTCAGTCTACGAGAACAATAGGCCGCGGGTAATGACATATATTACGACGCGAGCCCGGGGCGGCTAATGCATTCCGGGAGACGCTAATGAAGACGCCCCAAGCGGCGACATGGGCTGGTCAGGGCGTGGGCAGCTAAATATTAACAAGCCGCGGAGGACCTTGTCCGAAAGATGTATCGCCTGTGATTACACGTCGACCCGCGTGTTCCCTGACTCGTGCGTGGGTGCGTCTTGTCAGAAACAGCAGAGCACCGAAGGGAGGATCATGAGCGCGCCTTCAGGTTGCGCGCTGAAGGAAAGGTGCGCGTACGAGCGCGCCCATGAGAGCGTCTATGCGCTGTGCAATTTAGGCGATTTAGCGTCTATGCGATTTACTCGCACGAAAGTGCGAGTAAATCTGTGCTCCATTGTCTAGGGACGGCGACGTCTTTAAACAACACCGGAGGCTCTCCTGCAGCAATGTCATGGAACTTACGGAGACAAGAATACTGTAAATGCGAATGAATGTTTCGAAGGTCCCTCCTTGAGACTGTTGCCGAGTTTTCGTTGCTGGACCGGTGGCCACGACACCAGGTGGACGCAATTGGCAGCTGTTAGCTTACAATAAACTTGCTAATTATTCTCGTTTATGATGTGGCAGTGCAAGGAAACGCAGGCGAGAAATGAAAAGACGACATTAGCGCTGTCTATCAAGGGAAGTTTGAATAGAAGCTCAACACATTTATATAAAATCAGAAAAAAAAATGAGCTGTAACAAATCTAAATAAGAGGCTATGAAACACACACACGTTCCAATACGTTAGGTTACTTGAGTACGGTGCGCAACCACATGAGCGGCAATGAGTTGTCAAATGAAAGGAGCTATAGGGGTCCATTTTAATAAGTTGCAGTGCTCTATAAGGTGAACATTGATGCAGCGGTCAGCCTGGCAAATTTAAATTTTACAAGAAAGCGGCACCTTGTAAATGACGTCGACAAAACAGCGCGTACCGCTAGATGCCTATGTAACTGAACATCAATACGCCCTGATTATTTCCTCCGCCCCCGACCTTTGTAAGTGCGCAGTCGCCCAAATGTTGCCACCTTTTTACTTGAGGAAAAGAAACTTCAATGTCATATACCTGTTGCTTATGGTGAACGTGCGCAAAACCAAGTTCAAGTGCGGAATCATAATATGTTTGCACTTCACAGGGCTGTAACAAGTCTAAAACGGCTCTTTCGCACAGGAAGGCGTTGCCAGCCACGCGTAAAATAAATGATGCAGATCCCACGCACTGTGGGAACCGGTGTAGGCGATGCTTTAGTGAAGCTGCAACACAAAACTGGGTGTCACGATAAAAGACGTCCAATTAATTTCGGCGTCGAACACGTCCTGTAACCGTCCTCAGCCACGGCGGCGGACCTTGAAGAGCAAGACGAAATTGTATTTAGCATTAAAGCGTGTTGAAACCCAAAGCACGTCGTACTGGACCTTCCAGAAAAAGAGAAGTTTATTAAGACTAGTCTGCAAAACTGAGAACTTTGTGTGTTCTCGGACACTTCAAAGCACTTGTGTTTGCACATGCAACTGTACACATGTGCCTTTCTTGTAGGTTCCTGGACTCGTGTACAGAACTTTAAGTTAATGCTGACTGACTGTTTTTTGTGACAATATTATGCCGCATTTTGCTACGAAGCTTGTAACAATATGTTTTTTACTAAGCGACGAGCACCAGCCGGCGTACTAGCCGGCACCAACCTCTCCTACTAAACTACGTCAAAAAAAAAGACACACTTAGTCAGGTTACGTAGCATTAAAAATGTCTAGAAATGCGGCCACTACATGAACAGCTAGTTCAATAAAAAAACATTTCGACAGTCTGCCTGAACACTTATTCGTACCAGACAAAGAAATTTACGTGCGTGGTCGTTTGCAATGTATACACCTGCCACAGGCGCCAAGGCTCTTCCCGCCGGGTCAGTCGGTTAGTATGAGCAAAGAAATGTGGCCGCTCTGCAACTCAAAGGAACACTAACGAGAAAAACAACTTGAGCTGCATGAGTAAATTACACCTATTAATTGTGTTATTACAATTATTGTTGTATTATATGTCTTTTTAAAAATGCTTAATAAGACAGAAATGACGCGAAAACAAAATGCGGCCGGCGACGCGCTCGTCAAGTTTCCGCACCAGCTCGTCGTGACGTCATGGATTTTCACGGCATCTGCTTCGGCGCAGTTGATTTCTTAAAATTAGTTATAGATGCGATACGTTGTGCTCAGCGAAAGACTGAACTTAGCAAGTTTTGAGAGAGAGAAAAAGGTAAAGGAAAGACAGGGAGGTTAACCAGAGGTTATCTCCGGTTGGCTACCCTGTACCGGGGGAGGGGTAAATGGATGCGAAAGGAGAGAGAGAAAAAAAGTAAGTAAAAATAAAGAATAAGAAAGGAAGGAAAGAAAAGAAAATCACACATACGCACAAAACAGAACTGTTTCTGGGGGCACTGTCACGCAGTCTGCGAAGGCGTTCTCGTGTTGCATAGTGTGAACGTTCCATCCTACGTAACACAGTGCAGAGTCACAATTTGTCACTTAGTCCGGTGTCTTTCAAGTAACGCAGCAGTGCCTTTAGGGCGGCTCGCGCCGTTGTTTGTGTAGGCCAGTTTACAAGAGCTGCTCTCTGCGGGTTGAAATGAGGGCACTCACAAAGAATGTGTGCGATTGTTTCATTACACCCGCAGAATTCACATAGTGGGCTATTGGCCATTCCGATAAGAAAGGAGTACGCATTTGAAAATGCTACTCCAAGCCATAGACGGACTAGAAGTGTGCAGTCCCGTCGTGGAAGGTTGAACGGAATACGGAGCTGTAAATTAGGGTCCAGGGCATGAAGGCGTGCACTTGTGAAATCGGATGAATTCCATTGCATCAAGGTTAGTTCACGCGCAAGCGCGGAAAGTTTTTTCGCTGCGTCAGCTCTCGAAAGAGGAATGGCAACGCAGTTGACACCGTCATGGGCAGATCGGGCCGCTGCGTCCGCTCGATCATTACCATGTATGCCACAGTGACTAGGCAACCACTGATATATTATAGCGTGCCCTTCATCAACTATGCGATGGTGTACTTGTCTTATCTCTGCGACGAGCTGCTCATGTGATCCATGGCGCAGTGCTGAGAGTAAACTCTGGAGGGCTGCCTTGGAGTCACAGAAGATTGACCACTGGATGGGGTGGTTCTTCCAGAATGAAATGAAGAGCCGCACGGAGGGCTACCAGTTCAGCAGCTGTTGTTGATGAGATATGTGACGTCTTTAGCTGTATCTTGACAGACCTTGCTGAAATCACCACTGCGGCAGCTGAACTTGCAGGTGTGACTGAGCCATCGACATAAACATGCACGCGGCCACTTTGAACCTCATGTAAAAGTCCTAACGTGGCCTGTTTCAGGGCAAATGACGGCATGTGAGCTTTCTTCGTGATTCCTGGGATGGTGAGGCGTATGTAAGGTTTGTGCAGGCACCATAACGGTGAGGATGGTCTTTCTGCAGGCATGTAGTTCGATGGCAACGAGGTACGATTGGCAGTAATTATACGACTGAAAGTTGTGTGTGGCCTTTCTGTAAGTAAAGATGCAAGATGGTGGGAAGGTAGTCGGGCAACGTGCCGAATATACGCCCTGAGAGCGTCGGTGGCTAAGTACGTTGATATTGGGTGATCTCGCGCTATGACAATCGTTGCCGCCGTAGACGCACACTTCGGAAGACCGAGACACGTCCTTAGAGCTTGAGCTTGTAGTCCCTGGAGTACAGGAAGGTTTGTTTTGCAATTGTTGCCTAGCACCGGGAGGCTGTATCTTGCGAAACCGAGGAACAAGGCATTATAAAGCTGCAGCATTGCCGCATCGATGTGCCCTATCATGATTTTCCACCGAGGAATTTGAGGCGGTGTGTTATGGTCGTTAACCTCTTCTTTAGGTATGAAACGTGCGGGCTCCATGATAGGTCGTGGTCGATAATTACCCCTAAAAAGCGGTGTTTCCGTGCGTTTGCCATTGTTTGCCCATTGACACTTACAGAGTAAGGCCTCATTGCCTTCCGAGTGAATGTAACAAGGCAGCATTTCTCTGAAGACAGCTCTAAGTTCTGTTTTCACAAGTGCAGTGATGTTAACGTAGCTGCCTTTTGTAGCCTTGCTCGTACCTGCAGTCGTGTTACAGCAGACGCCCAGATGCAGATATTGTCAGCATAGATTGATACTCCAACAGTGTTGGGCAAGCATCTGACTAGGCCAATGAGCACTAAGTTGAATAGTGTCGGGCTCAACATCCCACCTTGTGGTATTCCACGGAATGTTTAGTGGTGGGTCGTGGCGCCATCTTCGGTCATCACGAAGAAATGTCTGTCGGTCAGATAGCTGCATAGCCACTGAAATGTGCGGCCACCAATTCCGGCTTCAATCAGTGCCTCTGTAATGGCATAATGTGCTACGTTAACGTAGGCGCCTTTTATGTCAAGGAACAATGCCGCAGTGAGTCGTTTCATACGTTTTTGATGTTGAACAAATGTAACCAAATCGATGACATTATCTATGGATGGGCACCCACGCCGGAAGGCAGCCATAGCATCTGGGTACACATTGTAACTCTCCAGGTACCATTCCAGGCGCGTCAAAACCATTCTTTCCATTATTTTTCCGATGCAGCTGGCCAGAACGATGGCGCGGTACGATGACCAATCTAATTGTGATTTACCTGGTTTGAGAAGTGGTACCAAGCGGCTGCATTTCCATTCACGTGGAACCACACCGTTGCGCTAAGACTCGTTGTAATGGTTTAGCAGCATGAGTTGCGCCTTCTGGCCAAGATTGCCGAGCGCCGTATAGGTAACGCCGTCTGGCCCAGGTGACGAAGAGCACCTGCAAGTCGCCAGGGCCGCTTCAAGCTCCTCAATCGCAAACATGACATCCATCCGGGAGTCCCGAGACGCAGGAGTGACGCATGGTCTAAGTGCACATTGGGGCTGCAAGCCAGCAAGTCTTGAACAAATTTCTTCAGCAATCTCAATCTCCCTGCAACCTTGGCGCAAAACGAGAGATTTGAAAGGAACACGCTGTTGCGGTGATATGCGAAGTCCACGCACGGACCTCCATATCTGAGACAAGCGCTGACGTGGATCCAACGACTCACATAATCGTTTCCATTTTTGAGAATGGGAGCGTATCGATGCGCCGCTGAATCTTCTTTTGCATTCGCCTTGCCTCTCTGAGATCGTGGATGGATTTAGTTCTCCTGTATCCTGTTCGACGGCGTTCTTTCAGCCCGCCGTCGAATCGCTCGTAATCGCTGCAATTCGGCTTCAAATTCTTCATATTTCGGGAAAGGCTGAAAACTGCCCGTAGTCTCTTTCATGGCTTTTTGAATTTCGTGTTCCAGGCTAGAATGATTTCCTTCCTGACATACTTCCTCCATGTGTGACCGAAACGCTGACCAGTTAATTCGTTGGAGAGTCGTGGAGGAGTATTTAAATACTCCCTTGATCTTCAGATACGTGGGAATATGGTCGCTGCCATGTGATTCAATGTGTGAGAACCATTGCACTTTTCTTTCAAGACGCCGAGAGATCAGGGTCAAATCTAGGCAGCTGCTGTATGTATTTCCTCTTAAATATGTTGGACTACCATCGTTGAGGCAATAAAGGTCGTGCTGTGTTGCAATGGGCTTGGCAGCACCGGAGAGACAAGAATGCTAAACCCTGTCTTGCTGTTTCCACAGGTGCTGCTGCTGCTTCGTTCGGCTACACAACAGGCCGATAACGGCTTTACTCCGCCGGAACATGCTGCTTGGTGTTTGGACGTGCGCAAGTTTCATGAAATCTACGGATCTACGGAACGGGCAATTGTCGCCGAAGGTGCATGGATAGCGAAAGCCCTAGGATCATCGACATCAACCCAGGGGGCGGTTTCTTCGAGCCAGGATGCTATCTGTGCCGTCAGTGGGCTTGGCAGCACCGGAGAGACAAGAATGCTAAACCCTGTCTTGCTGTTTGCACAGGTTGGTGTGAAACGTTACTCTGACTCTATTCGAGATGACTGTCGTTGTCTTGTAGTGCTGCCGAGCCCACAGGCAATCAGTGTACTTGTTGCCGATTGTTGGGAGGTCATATTGTTGTTACTAGCGTGTAGTGGAGACGTGGAAACAAACCCTGGCCCTGAAACGCAGGAGCTGCTCTTGCAGCTGATAGAGGGGCAAAGGGAAATCAAAGCAGAAATAGCAGAAATGAAACAAAAAATTGTTAGTGCCGAAATGGCTTTGTCCCATATACCTGCACTGGTAAAAAGGGTAGAGGTGACTGAAACAGAACTATTAACTCTGCGATCCACTGTGGCGAAACTGATAAAAAAGGTTGACCAAATAGAGAATCACAGTAGAAGTAATAATATTGTAATCATAGGCATTCCAGATGCGCAGAATGAGACAGAGCAAACTTTGAAGCAGGAGGTTGTAGTGGGAATTCTGCAGGGAAAACTGAATCTATCAGTTACAAGTGTCGAACGTATACATCGAATTGGAAAACCTTCTTCAAACGGACCAAGACCCATCATTCTGCGCCTGGGAAGCCTCACAGAAAAAAAAGGACGTACTACGCAATCGCAATAAGCTCAAGGGCACGAATATTTTCATCAATGAGGACTTTTCGCATGATGTAAGAAGGAAAAGACAATGCCTGTGGAACAGCGCATTAGAAAACAGAAAAAGAAAAGAGAAGGTTGCACTTCTGTATGATAAAATGAAGATAAACGGAGTGATGTACGCATGGGATGAAGCCACAAACCAACGCTATCGGGTGACTGACAGCCCGTCTAATACAGCTGCAAGAACCACTGCTTCCTTAAATGACTGACATGCGCATCCAGGCAAGCTTCGGCTACTGAACGTCAATGCCCGTAGCCTTGTTAATAAGGCTTTAGACCTGGAGCACGTTTTCTTTGAGCATCACCCAGATATTGTATTTGTAACAGAAACGTGGCTACATGACGGCGTCCGAGATTGTGAAATATGCCCTCCGGGATATAACGTGATCAGAAATGACCGCAGTAGCAGGGGTGGGGGCGTTGCCATCTTTCTGGAATGCAGCCTCAAATACACGGTCCTTTACAAACCGTCTGACATTGAAGCAATATGTTGCAAAATTCTTGGCCGCCCCGACTTGATTGTGGGGTGCGTATATCGCGCTCCGGGAAGTACTGCCGCCAGTATTGATGCACTGAATAAGAAACTGCATGACTTACGCGTTCAGAACAAAAACGTTATCATAGCGGGGGATTTTAATGTTCCAGACGTTGAATGAGTCGAAATGGAAACGGGTACGCGAGACCGTGATGCAGGCGCAGCAATTATAGATATGTGCTTTTCACATGGGCTTACACAAGTAGTACGGGACTTTACTAGGGTCTGCGGTAATAGCAAATCTGTTCTTGACCTCTTCTTTTTAAGCCATAGCATTGTATCGAGATACTATAGAGTTGATATTCTGCCCGGGATCTCGGATCACTCGATTGTAAGACTGTCTTTAAATATAGGTTCCTTTTCAAGGGTCCCTAGACATGTTTCATATTACAGACAGTTCAACGAAGCTGATGATACTTCAATAATAGATGAACTGGCCTTTTGTTTTGAGAAGTTTCAAAAATTTAGTCAAGATGAATCTGCGCATATCGATGAGTTGTGGTTAAACTTTAAGAGAACGGTTCACAAATGTATAAGCCGCTATGTTCCTCTCAAATGTAAATCAAAACGGGTGCACAGCCCATGGATTACGAGAGAGATCACACAACTGAAAAGAAAAGTGGCAAGGCGTAGGGCACTTTATAAGCGTACACGCGATTCCGCTGTTCATGATGACATGTCAAACTTAAGTAAACAGTTAAAATTAATGATGAAGGAATCTAAGGACAAGTATTATGGTGTCACTATGGATACATTTCTACGCGAATCACCTCAAAAGTTTTGGAGGCACCTGGCTCCAACTAAGAAGGCAGTCACTAAAATATGCACAGAACAGGGACCTATTGAGGATAAATGTGATATAGCAGATGCCTTCAATGACTTTTTTGCTAGTGTCTTCACCAATGATGATGGAAAGCAGTCAAAATTTGAGGTACACCAACAGCTTCCAGTTGCAGAGGAATTGCGGTTAACATATGAAGGAGTATTAAATTTGCTGCTGAACCTAAATACAAAGAAATCGGCAGGTCCTGATGAGATACCAAATATGTTTTTAAAGAGGTATGCTGAATGGACTGCGAAGTACCTCTTCATTATCTTCACGAAGTCACTACGGTCAGGTACACTTCCTGAAGAATGGAAAATGAGTAAAGTTATACCCGTATTTAAAGACGGTGACACCACGTCTACTGCCAATTATAGGCCCATTGCGCTAACGTCAGGCTGCTGTAAAGTGTTAGAACATATTGTTTCTAAGTATATCCGGCTGTTTTTGTCACAGAACAAAATTCTTAGTAACTATCAACATGGGTTTCGCGAGGGCTTGTCAACCGTTACACAATTACTAGAAAGTGTTCACGATTTTAGTAAAGTTATTGATGGCAAGGGACCAATAGATCTGATCTTTCTCGACTTCAAGAAGGCCTTTGATAAGGTTAATCATAGAAAACTGTTAATTAAATTAAAGACTATTTTAGGAGATACAGATGTAGTCAAATGGGTGGAAGACTTTCTTACTGATCGCCGACAGTTCGTCAGTATTGATGAAAATAGGTCCGGGGTCTGTGATGTAAGATCAGGGGTGCCTCAAGGTTCAGTTCTTGGGCCTGTGTTGTTCCTGGTATACATTAACGACCTGATCGAAGAATCGGCCACAGTTACAGCGAGGTTATTCGCAGATGACTGTGTCATATATACAGAGGTGAAATCTATTAGTGACCAGATACTCTTAAATAACTTCTTAGGAAAAGTTCAACAATGGTGCGACATGTGGCAGATGTCTCTTAACCCAGCAAAGACAGTATGTATGACCGTCACACACAAACATGAACCTCTGTCATTCACATACACTCTACAAGGTGATCCACTTCATCGCGTAACAGAGTACAAATATCTGGGAATTTTAATAACATCTGACCTTAGCTGGACACCACACATTAAAAAAGTAGTAGGGAAAGCCAACCAGAGATTAGGTTATATTCGACGTGTCCTTAAACTGGCTTCTCCAGCGACGAAACTGACTGCTTATAAGGTGCTCGTGCGCCCAATATTAGAATATGCATGTGAAGTGTGGGATCCGTATTGTAAAGATTCAGTGTCAAAACTAGAGCAAGTTCAAAGACGTGCATTGCGGTTTATTTATTCACGATACCGTCGGCAAGACGCCGTAACACCACTTTAGGCGAGGGCAAACCTGCCCCTACTTAATGTCAGGAGGAAGGAGAAACGACTTAGCTTTTTCTATTTAATCATTAATGAGCTGCTACTTGTTGATAAGTCTCGCTACATAAATGAATCTAAGACCCGCATAGTGCGAAATAAACATAGTAGGCACGTTAAGGAAAATAGATTTCACAAGAATTGCTACAAATACTCATTCTTCCTTTCCACAGCACGTGACTGTAATTGTCTCCCTGCAAACATTGTAAACGCAGGGACTGGTGAGCAGTTTTCTGCACTTGTGTCCGAATATTTTCAACAATAGGGCGTATATCACTGTATCGCTGTATTCTATTGTTCCGTTGACTGCTTGCTGTATGTTGATGTATTGTTACCACTCCTGTCTTCGTCCTGATGTGGACCGACAGTATCTGTAAATAAAATAAAAATAAAAAGATGCAAGCCTCTTTCCCCTAGAGTCCATCTTCAAACTCCCCCAAAGCGGATGGTGAGCATTAAAATCTCCGGTGAGGATCGTAGGGCCGGGTGTCCTGGATAACACGTCGTGCAGTCGTTTAGAGTCGAAGCGACTTGAAGGAGCAATGTAGGCCGTGACGAGAGTGAACGTAAGATCCTTCGTCTTTATGATTAAACAAACGAACTGGTTGGTATCGTGAGGTGGGATTGGGTGCAACACGTATGTCACTTCACATCTAATATATACAATGACCTTGCTCACATCACCACAGGTAGAGGACATGAATGCTTCATATCCAGCAATGCGGATGACCTATTGAACGTTCGGTTCACAAATTCCGAGGATGGGAAAACGGTTTTCGAAGACAAGGTGTCTAAAATCTGAAATTCTTGATTTGAGGCCCTGGGCATTCCACTGCAATAGAGACGCTTTCTTGACTTCCTTGTGGAATGGCAGCGAGGAGCGGGTCATAGTGCTATACGAAGCTTTCAAGCACTGGAGTCAACGTGTCCAGTACTTGCAGAGCGCTGCGAGCAGCCGGAGTGTCCATGTTTGTCAGTAGTAGACGCATGACATTCGTGAGCGACTTCAACATAGCAATCACTTGCGAATCCTTGTCTTGCATGTGGTAAACTGCAGCGACGTTGAACTGCAAGTGGCCAGTCATGTGGTGTGGCTCTGGTGTTTGGCATGTCTTCGGCAGCGCTGGCCACTCCTCACTCGATGAGGTATCAACAGCATGGCTGCTTTTTCCGCTGACATTCGTGCTCTTATTAGAGACAGATGGAGCAGGATGTGGCGCTGCAGGACGAGTCATCTCCCTCGAACCTGAAGAGGACTTCGTGGACTTTCCTTTTCGGGAGCGATGTCGCCTTATTGCAGCAGAAGCATCTCTCTGTGATGATCCGTCTCTGGCCATTTTCCTCAAGATTTCCCGCTCTTTCTTTAAGCATGGACAGTCTTTTTGAGGATGCAGCGTGTGACCCTTGACAATTTGTGCACTTGGGCTCCGTTGCACGGCATGTTTGAGCGTCGTGTTGTCCAGAACATCTTGGGCAAACCGTTGAATTTCGGCAGACAGCCCTCACGTGTCCAAGTCTTTGACATCTTCTGCACTGAAATGGTTTTGGTACGAAAGGCCGTGCCACATGAGGAAAGTATCTGACCTTTACGTGTGATGGTAGGCAGCCACCTTTAAAGACGAGCTTTACACAAGCTCGAGTTGCCAAGGCGCCGAGCTTGCAGTAAGGCAATACCATCTGTCGCAGGTTTGATTAAAATGGGCAAGTCGCTGTCGCTTATCGATGTATCAATATCGTAAACCACACCAGCCGTGGTTTCGTAGTCCTGCGGAACGACGTAGTGGACATTAATGTTGCCCAGGAGCTTTACGGCCATCAAAGCATTGATTGCGCTTCGGTTGTGAACATCAATAGCCAGGACATTCTTTCGATTATTAATCCTGATATCTATAATCTCTCCTGGGACAAGAGCCTCCAGAGAAGCGGAAACCGCTTGTCGATTAAGGTGGTTGAGGTTGTCCACAGGCCTGTCAGGCATAAAGAGAAGTGTGTGCGCCGATGGCCTTCGCTGTGGCAGGACAGTTGACTTACTTGACGAAGACCGTTCGCTGATGTTTCTTCTCTTGGCCTTCCGGTGTACCACTCTCTCGAAGCCTTCATCATCTGAGGCGTCATCGCTTGAGCAGGAGTACAACACAGTGTCCTCACTGCCGGCTTGACTTGGAGGGCAGTTTCTCTTCCTCGGGCCGGTTCCTGACGTGGTAGTAACGTCCTGTCGGCGTTCTATTGACTCCACTTCCATTGCCGTAGCAATGGGAGCGGCGTCTCCCATTAGACCACGGGTAATAACCAAAAATACTGCAGCGCGAAGGAACACTGATCTGTACAAGAATCACTTCCAAGTTTTGAGAATATTTACTGAGCCACAACGGGCCAAATATGAAAAATACCTTAAATGTAGTAGTAGCTGTTTGTAGTTGCAGTGTGAAAAGTACTGTGATCTTTATGTTCCACATGGCAACGCAATAAATGCAGCACCTTGACAGCATTTCCATAAGACAGTGCTGCATTTGTAAAATTCGGCGGCGGGGTGCCACGCCGCGAGAGAGGGTTCCGTTCGCTACCCACAGCTCTTACTCTTGGGAAGAAGAGAAGAACATCTTTATTCAAGCATAATATACGACAAAGTGGTTGACAGTATCATCTGGATCCTTAGCCTATGTGGCTAGTTTTGGATGCATACCATAAACGTCAACATAAATTGCAATACAAAGCAAAAATAAAAAGTAGGTAATCCTATATACACGTTTTAAACTGATATTTTAATGATGGAATAGCATATGGAAGTTTTCTTATTAGCTGGATATTTCATTCCAGATTTTTGCACCAACAAATGATAGGGAACTTTGACCGTATACATTATGAGCTTTCGGCAAGTTGAATTTATTATGCTCAGCTTGTCTAGTGTCCTCTGTAGGCCTGATAAATATTGATGAGAGATCTGGCTTGTTCGTGGTTAGTATTCTGTCTATTAGTATGGCTGTGTTATAGTCCCGAGCTTGGATAAGTGGCATTATATTTAACTGTGCAAAAGGTTGTGCAGAGGGCGCGTCCTTAGTGGCCGATACAATTATTCTCACCGCACGTTTCTGAATTTTGATTAAAGGATCAATGTACGAGGCGTAGGTGAAACCTACGCACTTCCTTCCGCACTTCGTTTTCTCAGCAGCTGGCGCGTGAGAACGAAATAGGAATGGAAGGAGGGCCGCGAACACCTTGATCGCGATTTTGTAGCGATGCCTTCCCCTCAATTCTAGGCTGCTCTAATCATCCACCGTTCAGTCGGCTGATCCCATTGATAACGCGGCCGGAGCGTCGCTCTGACCACAGAAGCGCGAAAAGTTCGCAAAGGAATAGCATCGGGAGAGTTCGCTGGTGGTTAGCAAGTGTCACGTGGTCTGATACTAGCTGGACGATAAGTAATGCGGATCGTGCCATGCCGCTATGCATGGTGTTATCTCCATACCACGTAGTCATGTCGTTCTACGTCTTGCGTTTGCCATTTCGTTTCAGCGATGACTGTTCTGTAGCTGTTTGAGATAGGGACTTCGGGAGTCGCGCCTAATCTGTGATTCTGCAGGTATGTAGATTTTCATAATTTGCGTCATTTACACTGTTTAATCTGCAAGTGAAGAGCGTGGAACATGTGTATATTGTGCGACACAAACAAGAACGAACATCTGCGCGTTCAGGGTCAGTGTGCAATAACCGAAGAATGTGCGCTTCGGTAGTTCACTTCGTGGGGCTGTTTATTCATGCCCCAAATTTTATGGCGTTAGAGCGGCAAAGCTTAGAGTTAGGCCAGCGTGTAATGAACGTTTGTGTGACGAGATTGGTCGTGCCCCTGAGGGCGAAAACCTCTGGTACGTGCCCGCTTCTGGCACTGGTGACACGGACAGAGACCCGAAATGTTCTGCGCATGTTGACGTCGGTCTAACGCGAAATGAGTTTTGTGACTAGCTGGCGCGGAACGTACCGTGCACGCTGAATTGAGTAGAGCAGAAAATTTGTTAATGATGCTGTTTGTGTTGATGAGTGCAGTCGAATAGGCTTCTGTGTGTAAATTTAGGTCCTATGTATTTACACGTGGCAAATGAGTAATAGGTGGCTGTGCTGCTCTTGCACTTATTCTGTACTGAGAAGCACTGTTGTCACTTGTTGGAGTCGAGTAGCTTTTCGTGCGCAAGGTGCACTTTTGAGTTGGACACGCCTGTTTTGGTTACGCCTGTCCCTTTAGAGATACCAACGCTTGGGGAAAGACTGTACCGTGTGTTTATTTCGTTGTTGTGAAAGTGCCTTATAAGTTCCACAAAACAATTTATTTGTGAGATTAAACTTGCCGTTGTTCACGTATGTGTTTGTTAATATTTAACTTAAAGCCACCTTGCTCAACGCAAACACCTTCGTACAGCTGATACAAGTTTGCGGATTTAAAGATGAAATTATCCTATCATATAGATTTTGTGGTTGCAGTAAACTTTAAAGAAATGTAATTATCCACCACGGCTTCTAGAAGTGTGAGTACCAATAATCGCTCTTGTGCCGTACTCTCTAAGAATGAAACAATATGAATATTTAAATGTTTTATAGGTATTTTACTCCTTAGTCTTTAATAAAATGAGACAGCATTACATATGGACATATATGTACTTTAGAAAGCTTCTGTATGAATGGTGTGTTCCTCTGAAGAGAACAGACGTTTTCTGTAAGAATGACAAGACATATGGCATATAGAATGGCATAACAATTCTCAACTCTGCCGCCTTATGTGCTACGGGAAATCCAGAACTGCTAAACCGAATCTATTTTTAATCTCAAAAGCAGTCAAATATTTGTTGGGATTCGATGCTTCGATGCCAGTTTAACACTGCTGAGTAAGTTCAATGACCGAAGCAGTCAGTAACCTATAGACGGTTAATGCAGGGTGGCCAGTATAACAGGTCATTATATATTTTCCTTAATATATTATTTTTCGATATTTAGTATTCACGGACGTTTTGGGGATCAATCCTGATCGTGGTAGCAAGAACAAAAAAATAAAGATCGAAGCAAACAAGCCGGTCGTTAACCTTGTTGAAAAAAATTATGGAATCCCACTGGAACGTACAGGTAAGTATTTAAGTACGCGTGCTGCTTGAACTTACGATGCATAATAATGTCATGTTGTAGTGACGGTGAAGAGCCAGTCACTAAGAAAAATTGTAAGTCACGAAACTACCTCTTTATTAGGTGAACCTGTGCCCAAAAAGACAAGTTACCCTCAAAGCACAACGCTAGCGGCGGGCACAGTCAGCGATAGACGAAATCTGACTGTCCAATACATGCCTCAAGAACCTACCAGGGTAATCGCTGCCGCTAGCGTAAGTTCTAGAATGTACACCGTTATTCACGTCATGCACGCAATTTGAATACACAAGGCTCGGCGACAACATAGGCAACGCATAGAACCAGCAATACCATTTGAGAAACTTCCGATACAAAAAGGCCCGTCTTGCGCTGGGCGATTGCTTTGAATTCTGGGGTTTTACGTGCCAAAACCACGACTTGAATATGAGGCGTGCCGTCGTGGGGGACTCCGGATAATTTTGAACACCAGGAAATCTTTAACGTGCCCCCAATGCACAGGACACTGGCGTTTTTGCATTTCACCTGCTGTGCACAAAGTCCGGGATTTTCCCACGCAAGAGGCCGCGTTTCGACCATAAAGCTCGCCTACGTGCATAGCGTTTGACGCCAGCGCTTCCCGGTAAGCATTACGGTTACATAACCTGCAGTTGTCGGGTAGTGTGAGAAGCAGTCGGGGATCTTTGTATGTTTTAGCAATGTAGTGAGTTGGGCGAGTTGGTGCCTCTTTGTGTGTTATCGCCTTCCAGTCTTAAAGGCGAAGCTGAACGTCCTCCAAATTTTCTCACCTGCCCCGAACTCCTAAGTTGTATCATTTTGCGTATTCCGTGCAAGATCACCAGAGAACAGAGACCTTTTCATGTTAGTGCCTGTCATCACAAACACTCAACCGTTCACAGCATACAGAGTCTTCATAGCGCTTATTTTCATGATCTCGATATTTTTCATAACGCGCTGTCATTGTTCTTTTTCGAGGTTTGCGTTGTTGTGTCATAGTTTCACGAAAGTTGTTCAACTGATTTTCTCTTCCTTTTCTTTTGTGTTTACCTAGCACTTTGTTATATGTATACTCTTTTCAAAATTCTCCTTTTATTATTTGTTTTCTTTTATGTACAGTGCGTTCAACACTTAAGGAAAAACTCGGAGCGCCTCGCAACCTCAGTGTAAAACAGACTGTACATATTCCCCCGAAGTTTGTTTCGTGTTCTTTCTTTTTTAATGTATGCATACGCCAGCACTCAGACCTTAGAGTTGTCCTTTGGCACTGTAAATAAATGATTACTGTTTGATTGATTAAATTATAATTTTATTGATTATTATTATTGTTCTTAGTAATATATTCCTATGTCTTATTTTCTCTCGTAGGCTTACACTATATTTATTCTTTATGCGCTGCGTTCTCTTAATTTACGATCTTCTGAAACACATAAAACCCGAAATTGTTGTGTTCTGCATGCCTTTGGCGCGTTTGCTTGCTGTTTATTGCCGTTATGCTTCAGTGTTCTTTGGCTGCGTAATGAATTCTTATCTTGGTGCCTGCGCTGCATCGTCACATATGAACCCGCAACATCTTGCAATGTTTTTTGCAATGCAGGTTCGTGAACCCCTACTTCCTATTAGCTAAGAAGTGCAGGAATTACTTGCTGTTGCCGTTACTGAACCGGCATTGCTGCTATGTTACTGCCGTCGAGTGCCCTCAAGCTATAAGCTCGCTGTGACTGCTTTTGTCGGGTGACGTTGCGACTAATCATGGTCCCGATACCGCTCTCTTTGAGTTGCAGAAAGGTCCCACAAAACATTTTACAGTAATTGCTGAAGTAGAAGGCTTAAAATATCAAATTCTAACAGCCGAATAAATTTTATCCGATTTAAATAAAAATGTGACCAACCTTAAAAAGCATAACCAAGTTCTGTTGTTTCTTCAAGTCACGATAAAAGCTATCAAAGCTGGCACAACCACAACGGCACGTCTAACATATGAATTAGAATCTCGATTGAATGAAGCTGGAAACTGGTCCCATCGAAACAACTTGATTTTCTATGGCATTGCAGATCCTAACCCATTGGAACTTTATGCAGAAACGGAACAACTAATCATACGCCAATGCCATGACCACTTGGCTATAAACATTGAACCAAAAAAACTCGAGCATCCGCATTGCCTTGGCCGTCACAGGTCTGGGCAACGTCGGTCAATAATAGTCATATTTGAATTCCACAGAACTAAAAACATTATCTTGTCTATTAGCCGGAAGCTCAAAGGCACAACTTCACTGGCGAATATTTTTCGCACCATGCTCAAAACGCAGGGAAGCAGTTGGTCACCTTTGCTAAAGAAAATCCGGCTCCATTTTTACAATATAAAACTTTGCACACCGGCTCAAAGCGCATTAATTAAGAACCTTTTCACCCCACATCTCCCAGGACCGGAACCACCTTTCCGGATCAGTCACGTCGACTGTTCATTATTGCCTGTTTCATAATATTTCAGACACGAGTGTATTACTGTATAACTAACCAAGTATGTATTCACGTCGTTTTCCGGTAATCGCTTGACTTTCTTGTTGTTCCAGCTTGAATTGGTACTTTCTCTTCGTTTTACCTTGCATTGTATTAACAGAACACAGCCTGTATCGTGTGTTTTTCAGAATAATGCGCTCCCCTCTGTAATGCCTCTGGACCTGTGGGTAATAAAAATAAATAAATATAATGTAAACTGTAAAAGAAATCGCATAACTACCAAATTGTCATAAAACGTGACCACCTGTCTTAATTAGAAAGAAGGTACTATTTTTTCCTTCCTTGTAATCTACGCAAATATACGGACTTTCCTACCCAAGCGTGAAGTCGTGTCTAACCTCGTGACGTAATCCGAAAACAGCCTACTCATATTAACGAAAACTTGGCCAGCACATAACTTATCAGACTTCGAAGTTCTTGTTGACGCACGTAGTTTTCATGTTTGCCGCGAAGACCACAATATCGCCCGAGAAAGCGGTCGTCTGATCGCAGCCAGTAAGCTCCTTAAATGGTCTGTTGTCAAAATTCATCCTAACCTATAAATTTTATAGTTAATTAATCAAGCTCCGCCACTAGCCGCCATATTACGTGTTTGCTACATACTACCGCATCACAACCCACAGTTTTCTGGAGAACTAAACAATATTTTAAAACACCTTACTTGTGATCCCCCGAATGTCAAAATCCCTCGGTTTGGTAACTAATTTTAGAGGTACTGATGCGGAAATATAACTTCAACAACTAGCCCAACCAATATTAAGGCCATTCTTGACATCTGTCTAAACTACAATCTATCACTTTTGGCAGCGCAGTCAACTCGTGTTGCACATGATTTTGCTAATATTTTCTACCTTATATTCGCCGCGGAAAGACGACGCCAGTGGCGTTGGTGGGTTCGTCCTGCTCTGCAAGAGCGCGAGAAGCTAGGTCACGCCTCCTCCATTGTGAGGTCACGTTGTCCTTGTGCTTCACGTGGTGCTTGTCGAAAAGGACGGGGTGGTTACGCACCAATTCGATGAGCATTTCCGATGTCGCGGTGGGCCTTGAAGACTGCGACATGACGAGAGCGTCGGACTAGGCCACCATCTTTCGAATTTCGGACTAGCGCTTCGACTGGTCCGCGGTGAGGGAATCTGGCGGCAGCTTCCGCAGAAATCGGTCCAGGACCGATCGGCGCGGAAAGAGCTATTCTGGTGGATCGCGCCGCCGCCAAATTGGGTTCCGCGCTGCTCCAGACGCCGAATTTCTCAATGGGAATGCGCCCGAAGGCCGGCGGCCAAACCGTAGCTGTTCATCGCCGATCAAGCCGGGCTTGATATTGCCAGCCGCCCGCCGGAAGCGGCGAACGCCTAGGCGGACAGCGCGGACCAATCAGGGCTCGACTGCATCCGCCTTCCGGCCCACCGCACTTCTAGCAGCACTGAATTTATGGCGGCAGCGGCCTGGCGTTGGCGGCCTGTTTTTCGTTGCTTTGTGTGAGGCATGACGAAGGCACGACGCCGTGTCGCCGCACCGGCGTTCGCCGCCGAAAATTCGTCAGGAAGGTTCACTCCATGTCGGTCGGCCTTTACTCGGGAGCGTCCCCACGAGATTCTATGGCAGTCGGCCAAGGTAGCATGGCGTCACGGATCGAAGTGCACCTGCCTTATATGCTATCTTATACCTGTGTCACACGATAACGCAAAAACTCTTTTACGCAAGCGGTCTTTTAACAAGTTGAAAGACTTTTGAATGAAGAGGTGTTGCGCAGCAGACACACTGCGCCGACGATCTCCTTTTAGTGTTTCCTTCTGGACAGGCTACCGAAAGCGAGGAGCTAGCGTTCGAAACAATATCGGCCAAAAAAACATATATCTCGAAATATACAGTGAAAACTTATTGTTAACACGTTTTTAATATAAAATTAACACAAGAAAGGGTAATATAAAGATTTATTGTATTAGTTTAGAGAGCGTCATAACGTGACATCCCCAGCCCCTTCGACCTGCTTACGAGAGTACAGAAGAAGATGAGAATTACAGGGATTACTACACCTTCTGCGAGACATAAAATTATTTTTATGATGAGCCTAGGCGACAGAAAATTACACATTCGCTTATTTTCTTTAATATATGATAATTTCTGGTGCCCACTGGTGCCGAGGCTACTGCTTTTCGACCGTAAAGGAGATCGGCGAACTCCTCTTCCAGAAAAGACCGCTTCTGAAAAAGAGATCGCTTGTTGTCGTTTGCCTGCGGGCGAAACTCTTTTTCGGGAGAAGTCTTTTTGCTCAAAAGACTTTCGAGTGCCCGTGTGACAGGGGTATAAAAGGCGTTGGCTAAGCGTCTCAACGCGCTCGCTTGCCCGCGAGTAGTTCATAACTCGAAGGGCCGCTTTGCGGCATTGAATTGGACATTAATGTTTTCACATTCACAACTCATAAAAAGCACTTAGCTGTCCCGGGATTTTTCTCAGTCTATTTTTGGCGCTGGAAATTTTGCTGCCGCCCGTGTGCACGTTGGCAAACACGGGCGGGCAGCAGCAGCAGCTGGCGCCGTCAAGGTCGCCAACCGCTGCAGAATCTTCTTCACGCTTTCCGCCGCATCTGCTCTCTCTTTTGGCTTCTCGCTCACGCAACAGATCTGATGGTGTGCTGCACTGCCCATTGTTGCTAGGCCCAGCGCGTAGCGCGTGGTGGCAGCATCTTGCTCAGCGAGCGCCTTTCGGAGCACGCGCTTTGCAGCGCTTAAGCGAGCCACTTCGTGAATAGTTTCTGACGACAGGTAAAGGAAGAAGGGTGATGATGATCGAACCTTATCGACACAAAGTTTTTTCGTCGCCTTCCTTGCTGGTGGTCTTCTCAGTCCAAGATGTCATGTGACCTGGCCCCCTGCCTCTCCTTGTTCACCAGCTGACGCTGCTCATCTGGATTGAGGCTGGTGAACTGGCTCTCCCACTGCTACGGTGTCCAGTTGGGGATAGAGGGATGATGAAAAAATTATGGTAGAAACCATCCTCGATGATTATCTAAGCGAAGGCGGAGCATTTGTGAAACTCAATGATGCAGCTGCATATGTGTTCTTAAGCAACATATAATTTTGCGTTTTCGAACCAAGCACCGAGTCGCCTTCATTGCCTTTCGCCTTCTTCCCCTACTGCAATTGCTGCTGTCCTCGTTGGCACCAGAGGAGGTGGTGCCACGTTGTGGGGCCGCGAGCACACCATCTCCTCCGAGTGAGGGGACTGCGCATTAATTTTGACGACCTGGAATCCTTCGCTCTGTACCTAAAATTAAATAAACGAGAGTTTTCTTTCTCATTATTTTCTTTTGCTTACGTCGGAAGGTCACCGCGACGGGTAATCGAGTAGGCGAGCGTTTTGATATGACGTTTTGAAAACGCCATATTTTGATTGAGTCATGTAATGGCGAAGTTAGTTTTCCGAATTACGTCAAAAAATGTGTGCACCATGCAGTGCATGCAGTACAGTGTATCTCTTAACGGTTCTGCTTATAGTTTAAGGCACAAGTTAAAGCATTGGCGAATAAATTTTCCGCACAGTGTTAAAAACACAAGGAAGCATTTTGTCACCTTTGCTAAAGAAAATCCGGCTCAATTTTTTTACGGTATAAAACTTTGCACACTGGCTCAAAACGCAATGTTTTCGACGAATCAAGAACTTTTTACCCCACACCTCGCAGGACTGGAACCACCTTCCTGGATCAGTCACGTAAACGGTACATTGCTCCCAATTTCATAATATTTCAGACACGAGTGTATTACTGTGCAACTTACCAAGTATGCATTCATGTCGTTTTCCGGTAATCGCTGGATTTTCTTGTTGTTCCAGCGAAGCTCTCAGCCGAATATTAAAAAAAGAAGGCCTCAAAGTAGCGCACAAACCGATAAACACTTTGAATATCCTCATTCCTAAACCAAAAGACTATCCATCAAAAGAAAAGCTCTAGGCATCGTCTATAGGATCAGGTGTGCCGACTGTCCGGCGTCGTACATCGGGGAAACCAAAAATCTAAAAGAAAGAATCAGACAACATGAAAATGACGTCAGAAGATTCAACCGAATACGCCGCGCCGTCGCCGAACATTCCGAAGACGCCGACCACAATATTGCTTTCCAAGAAACCCAAATCCTTCAAACAGAGACAAACTGGCAAAAAAGGCTACTACTGGAGTCATGGCACATTCAGAATACGGCGGGTAATATAAACCGGGTGAAGGGCATCCTTCCTTCTTTGTATGCTCATGGCCTTCCAGACGCGACGAAGAGAAGAAAGGACCCCCCGCTCTAGGTCACCAACACCAAAACATCTCGTCCCCCTTCCCCCCGCCCCTCGTCAACGGCATTCCCACGAGTAAAGGGCCCCCAGCATGGGTCAACCCAGCCGACCAGCAACGCCGCAGCCCCCCCCCCCCCCCCCCCCCGCCTACCACCTCTTTCGTCTGTCAAGGACAGGTGCCCTGTCAAGTGTTTCCCCACCTTACGCTCCCCCCCCCCCTTCCTCTCCTTTCTTGCGATGGACCTTTTAAAAGCGGCGCACCGCCACCTCCGAAGAATACCCCTGAAGAAGGAGCCGAATTGGCTCCGAAACGACAGGCTAATAAATTCCCTTATTTGGTTGGAGTCAATCTCTACGTCTTTGATATGACGTGCAGTGAATAGCACTGGAGAGATTGTGTCTCCTTGCCTGACCCCTGTCTTCATAGGTAACTTTCTACTTTTCTTGTGGAGAACCAAGGTTCCAGTAACCCACGCAAATTCTGAAAGGTAATTAATCCTCAAGCTGCAAACCATGCCACATTTACTGACGAGTTGGGTAAAGTTCTTGCAGAGGTAGAATGTGTTGAAATGTTTAAAAACACATTTTATTCTCTCTTTGTAAAAGAAATAAACACGCCTTATAATTTTTTTCAACGAAGAATATTTTGTCCATGGCTGCTATTAATTTTCATGCTGATGGAATCTCATCTGCCATTGAAAACCTGAGGACTCTGAAAACAACTCTTAAGTGTTAAAAACAACTATGCAGATCCAACGCATACGTTTGAATCCACGTGAACCGAAGTTTTACTGAATCGTAAATGAACTACTTTACGGCTAAGCGTGATTCGTACAATTTTGTTTAATTTTATGCTATGCAACGTGTAATATCATGGAAACGTTTATGTTCATCGAAGTATACCCAGCGATGTCACAAGGGTGAACGCGATGTATGATGCTTGTCGAGAGAAGAATGGTAATGACAGGTGTATGCACATAAAAGTAGGACACGTATCAAACAGGATTTAGGGATTATGTAGCTCTTGTGTCACAGTGGGACATACCCATTCTCGCGCACTGGCCAAGAATCAGCTCACTACGAGTGGCACATACAGAATGGCTAAATGAAAGACAGTGACGTGGATAAAAAAGAACCGTGAAATGTATTTCCCTATTCCAGTAACGGAGTGCTATGCTTTGCGAATGCCTGTGAGGCGACTATATCTTGAGGTTTTCAGTAGGAAGTTAACGGTGGAGCTCTTTAAGCCGGCCGTTAGTCCGTCCGTTGTCGGGAAAAATGTGGGCCGATCCTGGCAGTAGTGCAGAAAGAGTCCTAGCGCAATGGCACATACGCCTGTGAACTAGCTGAAGCTGAGCCTGGCTAAGTCTAGCGAAGCATGGTTGCGACTACTAAGCTTATCCAGTCATCGATAGCCAATCGATAGCCAATCAATAGCTAATCGATAATCGATCAATAATCAATAAACTCCGGAAAATGCTGGGAATGATTTGGTATTGACTCAGCCTAGCCCAAATAGGTGGCCAATACCTTGCGACAGCCAATCGATAGCCAATCAATAGCTAATCGATAATTGATGAATAATCAATAAATTACGGGAAATGCTGGGGATGACTTGGTAGTGCTTTGCCTAGCCCAATAGCCAGGACTATATCCAGGTGAACATCAGCTCCGCTGTCTCTTATAGCGTTGCGCCTCCAGTGCAAACTACGCTAATTTTATTTTCATAAGAGAGCATTAAATGGCCCATTGAGCGAAAAAGCCGGCATCTGTAGCAGCGAAATGGCACCTGAATTCCCAATGGCTGCGACGGCACGTCATGTGCGCGCCCCGACGGTGCAGAACGGGCGAAAGGGCACACCACTGATCTCCACTATAATTAGAGTACAGATCAGTGGGGCACGCTTGCTACCGCGCTGGCTTAGCAGGTGTTGCGTGAGGGGAAAGGGCGTCACCGCGACGCCACTTCACCCTCGCTCTCGAAAGCCCGTGTTATCCGCGCGTTCCTTCTCAGCGCAAGCTCTCGCCTGAGTTCTAACTTCGCATCGGTAATCACGATAAAGAAATTAATGTATAAAATAAACACAGTAAATTCACAAGGAACAACGTTGGCGGCAGTGACTTTCGAACCTACGACTCCACGCTCAGAAGCCGACTGTTTACCCACTGGGCTAAAAGTGCTTCCTAGATTGCAGGCCTATGTACTCTGCTTTATTTAGGACAACATGCTAGTTGGACCAGCATTTCCATTGGAAAGACCAGCATGACTAAAGTGGTGACGTCAAAATCACCGCGGCTTAAGGCCGACCCACATGGAGTGGTATTCCGCTGAAAAAGCGGTAGCCGGCGGTTAAACCGTAGCTGTCCACCGACGATCAAGCCGGGCTTGATATTGTCAGCCGGCGGCCAGCCGTCCGCCGGAAGCGGCGAACGCCAGGCGGGCAGTGCGGACCAATCAGGGCTCGACTGCATCCGACTTCCGGCCCGCCGCACTTCTAGCAACACTGAATTGATGGCGGCAGCGGCCTGGCGTTGGCCGCCTGTTTTTCTTTGCCTTTGTGTGAGACATGACGAAGGCACGACGCCGTGTCGCCGCACCGGCGCTCACCGCCGAAAATTCGTTAGCAAAGTTCACTCCATGTGGGTCGGCCTTTACTCGGGAGCATCCCCACGAGATTCTATGACAGTCGGCCAAGGTAGCATGGCGTCACGGATCGAAGTGCACCTGCCTTATATGCTATCTAAAAGGCGTTGGCCAAGCGTCTCAACGCGCTCGCTTGCCCGCGAGGAGTTCATAACTCGAAGGACCGCTAAGCGGCATTGAATTGGAGATTAATGTTTTCACATTCCCAACTCATAAAAAGCACTTAGGTGTCACCGGATTATTCTCAGTCTATTTTTGGCGTTGGAAATTTTGCTGCCGCCCGTGTGCACGTTGGCAAACACGGGCGGGCAGCAGCAGCAGCTGGCGCCGTCAAGGTCGCCAACCGCTGCAGAATCTTCTTCATGCTTTCCGCCGCATCTGCTCTCCCTTTTGGCTTCTCGCTCACGCAACAGATCTGATGGTGTGCTGCACTACCCATTGTTGCTAGGCCCAGCGCATAGCGCGTGGTGGCAGCATCTTGCTCAGCGAGCGGCTTTCGGAACACGCGCTTTGCAGCGCTTATGTGAGCCACTTTGTGAACAGTTTCTGACGACAGCTAAAGGAAGAAGGATGATGATGATCGAACTTTATCGAAACGAAGTTTTTTGGTCGCGTTCCTTGTTGGTGGTCTTCTCAGTCCAAGAAGCCATGTGACCTGGCCCCCTGCATCTCCTTGTTCACCAGCTGAGGCTGCTCATTTGGATTGAGGCTGGTGAACTGGCTCTCCCACTGCTACGGTGTGCAGTTGGGGATAGAGGGATGATGAAAAAAATTATGGTAGAAACCATCCTCGATGATTATCTAAGACAAGGCGAAGCATTTTATTTTTTATTATTTGTATGTTTATTTATACAGTACTACAGGCCTTGCACAGGTCCAAGCAAGGTGTGTACATAATCATTTGAACCCGCCGTGGTTGCTCAGTGGCTATGGTGTTGGGCTGCTGAGCACGAGGTCGCGGGATCGAATCCCGGCCATGGCGGCGGCATTTCGATGGGGGCGAAATGCGAAAGCACCCGTGTACTTAGATTTAGGTGCACGTTAAAGAACCCCAGGTGGTCCAAATTTCCAGAGTCCCCCATTACGGCGTGCCTCATAATCAGCTTGTGGTTCTGGCCCGTAAAACCCCACAATTTAATTTTTTAAATAAATCATTTGAATAAACAGAAGAAAAAAAGTTGCACATGCCAATCGGTAGTAGGCACAATTGGGGACGGTATCAAGTTCCAGTCGTTAATAGTGCGTGGAAAAAAAGAATACTTGAACACCTCTGTACGTGCAAAATATGGGTTTAAAGTGCAGGGTTGGTGGTGCCGGGTGTGTCTAGTTGTTAAGTGTTTAATATATATTGATGGCTCAATAACTTATTTATTGCTAATAAGTACCGAAAGAAAGTCAAGGTGCAGTTTTTTTCTTCGTAAAGCAAGTAACTGTACATCATTTGTTAGCATAAGTTCCATGGGAGAATCATACTGCGAAAATTTAGAAAAATAAATCGAGCTGCTTTTCTCTGTATTCTTTCGAGCTTTTTAATGTTAACTTTAGTATAGGAATCCCAGACAATACATGCATACTCAAGTGTAGGCTACCCGTCGTGGTTGCTCAGTGGCTGCGGTGTTGGGCTGCTGAGCACGAGGTCACGGGATTGAATCCCGGCCATGGCGGCCGCATTTCGATGGGGCCGAAATGCGAAAACACCCGTGCACTTAGATTTAGGTGCACGTTAAAGAACCCCAGGTGGTCCAAATTTCCGGAGTCCCCCACTACGGCGTGCCTCATAATCAGATCGTGGTTTTGGCACGTGAAACTCCATAATTTTTAAGTATAGGCCGAATAAAGGATATGTAGCACAGAAGTTTTAAACTAGCCGGGGCGTTTCTTAATTTGTGCCGGAGTAGACAGAGTTTACGAAAGGCTGATGCACATACGTTGTCAATATGAATGTTCCATGACAGATTGTTAGTAATGGTGACTCCCAAATATTTGTAGTTAGTAACCTCTTTTAAGTCTGACGAACCTAGCTTATAAATGTACTTCAGTGGGTTCTTCCTGCGTGCAATTCGTAAGATGAGACTTTTTTTCCGTATTAAGGAGCATTCCCCATATATTGCACCAATCTGAAATGTTCTTTAAGTTCTTAAGTTCAAGTTGATCGTCAGGGAAGTTATATATTTGTACAAAACATAGTCGTCAGCAAATAGTCTGATATTATTGTTTGAGTCAACTGCATTTACAAGATAATTATTGTACAAAAGGAAAAGTAACGGTCCGAGTACACTACCTTGCGGTACACCCGTTTTCACGGGTAGACAGTCCGACTGTTGCCCGTCGATCATAACATACTGTTTACGACTTCAGAAGTAATGAGTAATCCAATGTATGAAGATAGGTGGAAGCATTGCATTTTTATTTTTGTTACGAGTGAATCATGAGGTACACGGTCGAATGCGTTGCTGAAATCTAAAAGAATCTTGTCTACTTGTCGGTTAGGGCCAAGAGAAGACGCTAGAGAGTGAATCACCGTAATTAACTGGCTTACCGTTGTGCATCCTTTTCTCAAATCATGTTGGTGCGGCGTTAAAGTTGAGTTTTTCTCGAGAAACTGGTTAATTTGTTTAGCGATGATATGTTCAATTAATTTACAAGAAGATATTATGGACATAGGACGATAATTTTGTACAAGTTTCTGAAAGTCAAAGACGCAACTGCATATGTGTTCTTGAGCAACGTATAATTTTGTGTTTTCCAACCAAGCACCAAGTCACCTTCACTGCCTTCCGCCTTCTTCACCTACTGTCATTGCTGCTGTTCTCCTTGGCACCAGATGAGGTGGTGCCACGTTGTGGGACAGCGGGCACACCATCTCCTCCGAGTGAGGTGACTACGAATTAATTTTGACGACTTGGCGTCCTTCGCCATGTACGTAAAATTAAATAAACGAGAGTTTTCTTTCACTGTATTGTCTTTTGCTTACGTCCGAAGGTCACCGTGACCGGTAATCGAACAGGCGACCTCGCGCTCAATATAAGAACGCCATACTTTGATTACGAGTCACGTATTGTCGAAGATAGTTTTCCGAATCACGTCGAAAATTGTGTGCACCTCGTGCTGGAGAGCGTCTCTTAGCAGCTGTGCTTAGATTTCATTATTATTATTAATTATGCGACAGCTTCCAATGGCCCATTGAGCAAAAAACTATGGGGGCCCCTAACCTTGTCTGATGTGTAAATGCGAGAGCATTATTAAGAAGAGCATTACTCGTCGAATGAGTCTGTCGCTGAGTTATGTCGCTGAGTTTACTGTCGAATTGTTGCAGAGTTTGTTGAGGCGAATTGTTAGTGTGCGGCGTTAAATTGGACATTAATGCTGTGGCATTCACACCTCATAAGAAGTGCTTAGGTGTCCTCGGATTTTTTTTTTTTGTTACGCGCAGCACAGGTAAGCATACATTGTAAGGATACAAGGGTTATATCAGTCCGTTCGCTGGTACTTTCATTCGGTGCACATAAAAGCTTTGTATATATGAGGAGAATTTTTAAATGCGTAAGCATTTGACCACTATAAGAATTTAATGTTGGGATTTGACTCTTTTCGATTTGAAACACTTCATTTGATGCGGTATTGGCCCGAAAAGTGTTAAAAAACAACTTTAAAAAATGGTCCAATGTGATTCCAGTAAAAAAATTACGGGCAGCTTCACACTAGTGGTGTGAAGACTGGGCAAACAGCGAAGCTGGCGACCCCATCTAGCTTTATCTCACTTCGGCCAAGTTTTTGCGAGGTTGTGCTTCCAGACTCGGCCACGTTTTGCGCAAGATCTTCCCGGAATCATCAACAGCCCAAGGAGCAACGTAACACTCGGTCATTAAAGTATCTGGACGCTCCTGAACGCTCAGACGCTTTTGCTCAGTTTCGTGGGCTCGTAACTCCGTATCTTCTGCGAATCGCCGACGTTTCGCCACCACTTCAGCGGCGCGATACTCAGGATCGGACCAAAGTTGTCTGACTCGCTCTCGAGTAGCGGCACGGCGGATATCGCGCCACGCTTCCTCTTCTTAGGCCGCCCCATTTTCGCGGCGATGTGCTTGGCGCGGAGACGGCGGGGCTTTTGTGTCGCCGCAGTGGCAGCCCCCGGAAGGCGGTTGCTAGTTTCGGTTTCAAAGAACATGCGTGCTCCTAGTGGTTGCCGGACATCCTCAGTTATTTTTTTTTTCATTTTTCTTTTTGCGAATTCTAAATCGGGCGAGCTTGCCCAACGCCACCTAGATAGCACAAGCCCTACGCACTCCGATCATGACGTCATGCTACCTGACCCGACTGCCATATAATCTAATGGGGATGCTCCTGCGCAAGCAACAGTGATTTTGACGTCACCGCTTTTGTCACGGCAGCCTTGGCAATGGAAATTTTGGGCCAGGTAACAGGACGTCATAGATCGGAGTGTGTAGGCCTGTGCTATCTAGGTGGTGTTTGCTTGCCTCCGCTCACTCTTGCCACTCGCTCAGCGATTTCACAAGTCGGATCGCGTTCGGTCACCTGCTTCCGTTGTCATCTCAAGTATGAAGATGGGAAAGATAAGACAGATAAGCTTGATCAAGCGTGCAAGGAACGAAAGACGCAGGAAACCAGGCCAACCAAGCGTTAGACGAAGATGGCTAAATCGCGGCATGGCATGTCTTGTGTGGCTGTGTGGTGTTATAACACCGAGATTCCAAGTTTTGCGAAGTTTTTCATGTTTCCTAACGACCACAGGCAAACCCAAGTATTTCACTCTATTTCCTGAGCAGGAATTCATTTTGCATGAGTAAACCAGTTCTGTGCAAGCCTGATTGGACTTACATAGAGAATTGTCGCTCGACTCATTCGTCATGACGGCAGCCCATCTGCTGCCGGTGAAATACTTGTAATGAAGGGCTTGAGTGCGTGTTTTTTGGGCTATACATTTTGTTCACTCTTTGTCGACATGCACAGCCAACGTTAAAAAAGGAAAAGAAAGAAAGGTGCAGCCGTGGTGGCTAATAATTTTCGCATTGGTTTGGATCTTCTAGAATCTATATTCGCTCACTATGTACAGATTTCCGTTTTGAATGAAAATTGCTTCTGTAGATTGTCACTTTCGCACTGCGTGGAGGTCAGTCTTTTTTCAGTACCGAATGTGTGAGTAAAAACAAAAGCGTTCAACTTTTACTTGTGTTGAGTTTTGGATGGCCGAGAAATCGGCTAGATTTAGTTCATCCACTTCACAACACACGAACAAAATTAACGATTGATGCTGCCAGGAAATTATTTTCTTTATGCTACCTCCCCCCCCCCCCCCCACTATATCTGTGGACTAGTTTAGAGAGCGCAAAAAAAAAAACATATATTGAGCTCAAATGACGGCGTCTTCTTAGACGTCGGACGGGGTGGTTCCCTCGTTTCGGGACCCATATATGGCCAGCAGCTCCTGGCCCCTAGCCGCCAGCGCGAGCTGGATCGACAGGGCGGGGCGGGACCGTAAGGTCTCACATCGCTCATGGGGTGGGGTAGTGGGGGACGGAGGGGGGATGGGGGGTATAGGGGATTTGAGTGAAGTGCACTCCATCAGGATGTGTGCGAGGGTGCCTGTGTTGTTTGTGCAAAATGGACAAATGTTCTCTTCGGTTTCTGAGTGGAATTTATTAATCGGGGCAGGGTGGGTAAGTGAACCCGCCTTAATGCGCCTGATGATTGTTTGTTGTTCCCAGCTCAGGATGCGGTGCGGCTCGGGGAAGGTGCGCCGATACTCCCTATACTCGGAGGTAATTCTCTGTACGTGAGCACCGGGTTGGTGGTGTCGGCGTCCTGCTCTGGCGGGAGGGTCATCGCTCGGTCATGGTAATCGGCTATGACGTTGCCGGCTACCTCTGTGTGGGCAGGC
This sequence comes from Dermacentor silvarum, assembly GCF_013339745.2. NCBI lineage: Eukaryota > Metazoa > Arthropoda > Arachnida > Ixodida > Ixodidae > Dermacentor > Dermacentor silvarum. Next base: position 310,161,797 of record NC_051154.1, read on the forward strand.
ACCCATACGAGCTCTACGGCTCGCTCCGGTGCCCTTTTCTTCGTTAATATCGCGGCTGCCTCTCAGGAGATCACCCCTTTCCTGTAGCCGCCGTAAGCTCTTTTGGAGTTGGTAAACACTACCCTGGCACCCGGTTGGACGAGCGCCAGGGCTATGGCCACTTCCTCTGCTGTCGCTGACTCTCTGGTGTTGACTGCAGCGTTGTTTATCAACCGTTCCCCGTCGGTTACCACCGCCGCTGCTTTGCTGCTGCCCTTGACGAGGGACGCATCCACGTATAGGACTCCCTCAACCGCTGCATTTTGGAATTTTTCGCCTGAGCTCTGCCTTCTCTCCTGCCATCATTTTTCTCCGGCGTCATGTTTCGGCGTAAGGGCTTGGTGGTGATTGTCGTCATCCATTAAGTTGGTACCTCTTCATTCAGATGTACCTCTTGATTGTTGCTCTCTCCTTGCGCCACCTTATCTTATCCAGCACCGCGCGGCCATGATTTGTGTGGACTCAGGCGGAGTCGCTGGTTAGACAGGTGGGCTTCTATGAGTTCGTCGACTGTGTTGTGTACCTCCATGGCTTGAAGGCGCTTGGTCGACGAATAGATAGGTAGGCCGAAGGCTTTCTTTGTGGCCTTTCTGATGATTGTATCGAGTGTATTCTTTTGAGTCCTGTCTAGATTGAGATACGGGGCCGAATATCTTATTCTGAATGTTATGAATGCCTGCTGTAGTCTGAGGGCATCGTCTTCCTTCAGTCCTCTGTTTCTAGTTGAAACCCTTCTCAGCATGGCTAAGATCTTCTCCGCGCTGGTCTTCATCTTGGCGATGGTGGCGTGTGCTTTGCCATTGTCTTGTATTAGGAGTCCGAGAATTCTACATGTGTCCGTCGGCTTGACTGTGGTGCCTGTCAATTTGGATGCAGATGTCTGGTGGGGGCTGCTTACAGGGCTTTCCTGGTTCGATTACGAGGAGTTCCGACTTCTGCGGTGCGCAGCTGAGTCCACAGGTCTTCGCAGAGGTGGAGCTAAGCCGTGACGTCACTCCGCCGACCCACAGGATATATAGCTCCGCGGCGCCACCACCAGGGGACGGAAACTTCCTATACCTCCCTTGGGACACTCGGTCCCAAGGGAGTGGTTACCAGGGTAGTGGTTACCGACTCCAAAAGAGCTTACGGCGGCTACAGGAAAGGGCTGATCTTCTCAGAGGCAGCCGCGATATTAACGAAGAAAAGGGCACCGGAGCGAGCTCCTCCCTCACGTCCCCCCACGGCCTTTCGCGCGACGAAAGAAGTCGCGTTTGCTCGCTATATATGATGATTGTAAAGGAGGAAAGAGACGCTTAATTCTGCAGCCCTTCAGGGAGCACGCCATTCAGGTCATGCAGGCCATTAAATCCTTGAATATCAACGGACGACCGCACCCGGTCAATGCGTACGTTACGGCAGGAGAAGATACGACGCGGGGAGTAATCCACGGAATTGAGCCCCACACCCCTTCTGATGTGCTGCGATCGAATCTACGTATTCGAACCTAGGGGCTAGAGTTGATCGACGAAAGAATGCTGGGCGACTCACAAAGTGCTTTGCTAACCTTCTACGGCAGCCAAGTGCCAAGGTGTTTTTATTACTTCAGGGGTGAAAAACTATGCATCCCATACCGAAATGCGGTACAATTCTGCCGTATCTGTGGCATCGTGGGACACCGCACCGACGTGTGTCTACAGCCCGACAAGCAGGTGTGTCGCTAGTGCGGGTGCGGGAGCCTGCCGATGGGCATGCGTGCACACCCAAGTGCGCAATTTGTGGGGGTGATCATCCAACGGGTGACCACACATGTCCCAAAAGTATAAAGCCGGTGAAGCCAAGATCAACACCGCAGCCCAAGAAAACAACCAAGACCAAGCTACAGTGGTTCGCCAGCGAAGACGAGGATTTCGACCTGGAGTTCCGTCCGAGGACGGATTATCGCAGCCGCTCCAGGACCCGCTCGCCATCGCGGAGCCGAGCTTGGTCCGGACAGCCGGGCCAGAGGAAACGGTCGGCATCCCAACCCAAGGTGCCCCTGCAGCATCAACAGCCGACAAGCAAGACGGAGGCCCCTAGAAGCAAGTCGCCAGGGGCCCCACTGGCATCGAGCACCCCTCAAAATCATCAGGTGAGCTGGGCACAAGTCGTATCTTCCACTGCCAAATCCAAGAATACACAAACACCAATAACACAAAACCCTGATTATAAAATAATAGTCGAGGAAAACAAAGCACTTCGTAAGAGTTTAGCCGAGCTACGAGCCGCCGAGTTTGAAGCGTTTAAGAGCATGGTAAATAACGGCAAATCACAGCAACCAATACAAATTGCGGAACACACTTCCAAAGCACCGCAGACACCACTGCAACATAGTGCCACCTCCAGTGCTCCATCGGTAACGCTCGAACAGTTAGCACAAAACATGCAGCTAATGTTCGCAGAGTTACACAAACTCAAGCGAACAGTGGAGGATGCACAAACAAAAGCAGCAGCCGCCCCCCAAAAAAGGGTCAGCCAGAGCCCGGGAGCTCCTACCCGGACACCGAAAGCCGCAGATCACACCGATAGTGATACTACTATCCATGGCTTACACTACAAACAACAGAAAGACCGGACACATTGAAATTTGGCAATGGAAGTGCTGCATGCTACGCAAGAAATTGGCTAACTTCACTCACTATGCATAATCGGCGCCAATCCCTCCAGACGTTATCTGTATTCAGGAGGTAGGAAAACACAAGCAAGAACTCAAAGGATACGAGCTTTAAGCTCACCCGTATCCCCCTCAAGTGCCCACCTTTGCCAAGAAGGATGTCGCGATTAGCATACAGTATTTTGGGGTGGGGGGGGGGTAGCTATCCAGCATCAGATAATCACGGTTTGGCCACAGAAAAGAGGCAAACCGAAAACAATTATTGTTAACATTTATAGCCCTCCCAGAGAGAAACAGGCGGATTTCGAAAACGTGGTGGCCACCGCGATGCGACTCGTTCAAGGTAGGGACAAAGTCATATTGTTAGGAGACTTTAACGCCCATCACTCAAACTGGGGCTACAGTAGAGACAATCTCAAGGGCATCTTGTTAGCGGACCTCGTAGAGTGCTACGGACTTTTCCAACTAACCCAACCGGATCTCCCCACGCGAATCGGAAACAGCGTGTCCAAGGACACCTCCCCGGACCTCACGTTCACCAACAACGAAAGTGAGACGCGATGACGAACCTAGGTGAGAACCTAGGAAGCGACCACTATATTTTAAGCATATCGGTTAATGCAGCCAAGATTCGAAGAGCTATTGGCAAGGCAAGGCTATCCGACTGGACCAAATTCCGCGAAAAACAAAAAACGATCGGAAGCATAACAGACATGGGAGACTGGGCTGAGCGGATCAGAGTTATCCACGCTGGGGTCGCGAAAACAATTGAGATGACAACGGAGACTCCAGCCGTAGACGGTCACCTCTTGCATCTCTGGGAAGCCAGGAGAGGTTTCACAAAAAGATGGAAAAGGCAGAAGCTTAATCGTAAACTTAGGATTCGCATAGCTCTGCTAGCACAGGAAGCTAACGAATACGCACGAAAGTTAACCGACAGCAATTGGCGTCAGTTTAGCGACTCACTTCGGGACACGTTGACTACAAAGAAAACATGGCACATTCTTCGGAGTATGATTGACCCGGGAGGAACAAAAACAGCCACGAACCGCACAGTCAAGCTTCTGGAAAAAGAGTTTGAAGGCAGGGAAGCCGACATGATAGAAAAAATTAAACATATATATGTAGGAACAGCCCCAACCGGGTAATCCACCAAGTCCGTTTTCAAAGGACAGGACCAACCAGACCTTGACGCCCCCCTAACCTTTGAGGAGGTTTACGCGGCGGCACATTCCTTCAGGAAAAACACCGCCCCAGGGGTCGATCAGGTCACGAATGCAATGATTCGCAATCTAAGTGACGAGACGCTGAGGAGTTTGACCGAATTCTTTAACAACACGGTCTGGACCGAGGACGGCGTACTTCCCAAAGAATGGAAGGAAGCCAAAATAATCCTGATTCCTAAACCGGGCAAGCACCGTAACATCAACAACCTTCGACCCATATCATTAACGTCATGCGCAGGGAAACTGTTTGAAAAGGTTGTGTAGGTTCGGCTCTCGAATCACCTAGAACTAAACAACTTGTTCCCCTCCAACATGTTCGGTGTCCGACCCAACGTGTCGGCGCAGGACGTTTTTCTGCTACTAAAGAACGAGGTCCTGCACCACAACAGAGGTTCGGACGATAAATTTGTATTGGCATTGGACATCAAAAAGGCCTTCGACACCATCTCCCACCACACTATTTTGCAAGGACTGCAAGCGGTAAACTGCGGAGCACGAATTTATACCTACGTGCGCTCGTTCCTCAGTGACCGCACGGCTACAATCGGACTAGGCTCCACGAGGTCGGACACCTTCAGCTGTCCCGACAGAGGCACCCCTCAGGGAGCTATAGTCTCTCCACTGCTATTTAATGTGGGGATGAGAAAGCTAGCCCTGGAGCTAGATAAACACCCGAATCTCGGCTGTGCGATATGCTGATGACTTCACGCTTTGGGCTCACCAGGGGTCCTACGGGGACAAGCAAGACACTCTCCAAAAGGCTATAGATGCAGTTAAAAAATACACGAGGGCGGCGGACATGGCGTGCGCACCCGAGAAATCAGAACTGATTCGGGTGCGTGCGAAATATGCAAGAAAGAAAGACTGGGTGCCAATCAATCTGACTCTCGACGGGGCGCTGATTCGAGAAGTGGAGACACTCAGAATATTGGGGATGTGGATACAGCAGAACGCTGGAACAACACACACCCTTCAAAAAGTAAAGGCGGCCACAGGAAACGTTGCCAGGATGATACAGAGAGTGGCAAAAAGCAGAGAAGACCTAACTGAAGGAGAGACCATAAGCCTTGTCCACGCATCGTAATCAGCCGGATCACATACGCCCTTCCGTATCAGGCCTTGCCGAACCCAGAGACAATACAGGCAAACACGATAATCAGAAAAGACTTCAAAGCCGCCCGTGGTCTTCCCGAATGCGCTTGCACAGACAGATTCGAGGGACTAGGCCTGCACAATACTTTTGACGAGTACGCAGTCGCGCCGTTATATGCTCAGAAAGAACGACTTTGTTCTTCTACTCAGGGCAGGGAAGTATTGGCGAGGTTAGGCTTTACACTGAGGCCACAGTATTGCGGAGAGGAGACGGCACAGATAGACCGCAATGTTCGATCGCACATCGCGGTGGCCCCAATTCCCAAAAACATGCGCCCCAAGTACCATCCCGGACGACGCAGAGCAAGAGCAAAGACTCTTCACAAACGTTTTGGCATGGGATTGGGAGGGTATTACACGGATGCTAGTCGAACCAGCTCCGACACGTTCACCGTAATCTCTACGTGTCAGAACAACGTTACAACGGCATCCTTCAAAACCTCCTCGGCATGCGTGGCAGAGGCTGCAGCCATTGCCTTGGCTATTCAGGACGCCGAGCGCCAAACAAATTCGGCTGTCATATTATCCGACTCACAAGCAGCTTGCCGCCTGTTTCTAAATGGGATGGCACCCCAGTCAATAATCAAAATTTTGGGCAATCGACCAGAAGGGCACCACACTATCATATGGTGTCCAGCACCCGAGGGACCGGCAGGGAACGCGAGGGCAGACCGTATTGCTCGAGGATTAAACGTCCGAGCAACGACAGGGCCCAGCGACGACCTTCCACCGAATCATCGTTACATCCTTGTACAGCAAAGGCAGCAGCGGAGACGTTTTGGACATCCTCCCTCGAATTTGAACAGCCAACAGGAGAGGGACTGGCGTCGTATTCAGACGAATACATACCCCAACGTGCACCACCTACACAGAATACACCCCACGAGGTTCATTGACGAGTGCCCGTGGTGCACAGAAATACCCAGACTAAAACACATCACATGGGAGTGTCCCAAGAGGCCTACGCACATAGACAGCCCAATAATACTGAAACATCCACTCATGAGGAATAGGAAGTGGAAGGCATGGCTTGCTGACGAGGGCCGGGAGAGCCAACTGGCTCTTCTGGAACAAGCCCAGCGAGTAGCTCGTGCCAGTGGAGCCCTGGAATAGGGGCCCCAATCAGCGTGCCTTCTTTTATTTATTTATTTTCAATAAAGTTTTTACTCATTCACTCAGGGAGCACGGCACAGAACGCGCGTTTGCTCTCCGCCGTGCGTTCGCTCCCCGTGAAAGCAAGTGTGGCCCTAAACGTAACCACAAGTTAGGAATTTCAAAGCGGCTATTTTCACGAAATGACGAAATGTAACATTTCAACGGCGAATATTGATTGTTAACAGCGGTTTGCTGTATAAATATTTCTAATTATCATTGCTTGGCGCTGGTGCGTACGAGCGATGCCCCAGTGACTAAAAAAAACAGGAACTTGCAAGGTAAACGCGACAGAAAGAATGCGCTTCCTAAACACGGCACACTTCAGTGGGTTCTGGTACTTGATTTGGCCAATGTCGCCGCGCTCCAGCGGACCTGCAAGATAGCACGAACACAGCCCGCTTGCATGCGAAGTGAGAAAGGAGGTATTCTGCAGCAGGTATCCTCTTCCCAGGTACGCGCCCTCTCCCTCTCCCTTTTGACCTCATCAGTGACGTCATGGAGGTATTGTTCTGTTTGTGAATTATTTACAGTAGGATATCCGGCAACCACCATTGGTGGACGCGGCGCTGCCGCCGCGTATCCGCATGGGATCGAGTGTCCCAAGGGAGGTATAGGAAGTTTCCGGCTCCTGGTGGCGGAGCCGCGGAACTATATCCTGTGGATCGGCGGAGGGACGTCACGGCTTAGCTCCACCACTGCGCAGCCGCGGCAACCACTATACACGGTGCGGTGACGTCACGGCTCGGCAAAGCTAAGGCGAAGCGATGCGGCACGTGCGATGACGTCACGGCTCACGCAGCTGTGGCGAGGCTCGACGCGGTCGGCGCAGCTGGCGCGAAGCGTTGTTATGCGACGCCATAGTGACGTCATCACCAGGTGGAGGTTTTGAGGCGTACACTCGACGGACCATCCTCGAGCTCAAACACATTCGCTAGCTCACAGGGGTATGCGCCATTACGCTTTGGCGCTTTCTGCATTACCACCAAGATCGGGCCACATTCCGCCGTTACACCTGACGGCAAACGCCTAGGTTAAACAGCTTCGCACTTGAAAATGTTGTCACAGTTTCTCCCGAAAGGCGAAGCATCAATTGCGATAGCAAATTAATAGAGAGCTATACGGAGTAAGGATAGTAGTTTTATCAGCTGTATAAACTTGTACATGCAGGAGCACCAGCAACGTGCAGAACTGTTGTGGACGCCGTCGGCGATTTGCCCGCGTTCGCACCCAACGCGCGCGGCTTTGGTGACTGTTGCCGGTGCCTCTGTGGGCGGCTCGGAGGTTTTCCACGAGATCTGAACGGGACACTCGGCGAGCAGTGTCGAAGTCTTTAGCACCTTCTCGATTCGCAACGTTTTTATATAAATACGCATTTGGTGCCGCAGCTAAACGTCCGCCTCCCCTCCCTCCCTCACGTCCCCCCATGGCCTTTCGCATGACGAGAGAAGTCTCGTTTGCTCTATGTATATGGTGATTGTAAAGGAGGAAAGAGACGCCTAATTCTGCAGCCCTACAGGGAGCACGGCGCAGAACGCGCGTTTGCTCTCCGCCGTGCGTTCGCTCCCCATGAAAGCACGCGTCCCTCGCGCCATTTCACTTGCACATACAGCATACGGCGCGCGGCGACGATTTCATCGCCGTTGACGTCATACGGAACCTCACGGCGACGGTGACGCCGACGGCAGAAATCCGCTTTGGAGTGTCCATATAATTGCCATCGCAATAAAATTCATTAGGCGATCAGGGGCACTGCTTTGCTTAATAAACACTGGGAATAAGATTTGGAGAGAGCAAGTTTGTCTGCTGGAAAGCAGAAATGGAGCCGTGTTTATAATTTCTCATGGATCTTTTTCTGGAAAACGATTGAAGGCTACAACAAAAAGAACAATGCTTGCAACGAGACTGCCATATTTCCCCGAGCGCATTGTGTGGAAAGCGCTTTCGTATTTGGCGAGTGGATTTGTCTAATTTTTATGCGTACACTAGCAGGATCTGACTCATTCTTTACAAATTGCGATCTTCACACATGGTTCGCTTGTTTTATTAGACTTATTTGGTTATGATACTTTTTATATGAAGGTTGCCTAGTTTTTCTTGTCATTACAGCTCTATCTCACATAATCTTGGTTTGTGGATTTGGCTCAGTTAAAAAAAACTCCTCGGATATCCACGAATGTATCCGCCGAGATAGCAACCAACCCAGCAGCACCCAGAAATCAGAAAGCCGCGCCAAACCAGAGCCCGTGCGCAAAGAAAGCTTCGCTTTAACATCGAGCAGCAGTGCACAACGCTGGGCTGGTTGTTGTTGGATGGCTTCTGAACTGTGAACGTGAATGTGAAACAACGCAGTAGGAATAGACCGATCTACCGACCGATCTGGGCATGCGCCGGTTTTCCGGAAGTAGCACTGCCACCATCTTGGTTGTAGTCAACTGGTCAACCACACCACTGCAGTCCGGGCTCGTTCAGAACTGCGCACGAGACTCCCAGGCATCTCTGCGACTCCACCACCGAGAAACATTCGTCATGTATTTTAAGAAATTACATCGGCTGTTCATTGCAGCATGCGAGGCGAACGTTGAAAAGTGCCTGCTGCTCTTTCATTTCGGTTGTTACGCGCTGATTACGCGTTGAATATCGTATTTGCTCGAGCTTTGTATGTAGTACAGCCGCAATCTTTCTGAGGGTGAACACGGGAACGCGTGGCCTTCTGAGCTCACAGGGTGGTTCAGCGGCGGCATGCGCAGTGTGTCCGGCGTGCGCAAATTCTCCCGCCGCGCGCATTGCGTCACGCAAGCAAGTGCGTGTCGTCTGCTGCGCGCGTACCGCAATAAGGTAGCCGTACGGTTCGGGATGAGTGAGGATGTTGAACTTCTCATTACGCTCCTCACGATGCATCAATAAACTTGAAAATATATGTAATGTTTTGTGGGCGTTCTCAAGATCATTGTTGATCTGTAGCCAGGCCACACATGCCCATGACACTTGTGGGCGTATTTAAAAAGCGCCTTCCGTCTTTGAGGAGCGTATACATATATATATTTGCACATTACCGCATCTGTCAGAACAGCAACTTAATTTCAGCATGGCCCGCGTTCCCGAAGAAGAGAGGCGGAAAATCGTACAATATTCGCTCAAGGTATGTTCACAGCGCTCCATCGGTGCTCTCGTGCACAGGCCGCTGAAGACCGTCAGCAGGATTATTCAGGCATTCAGCAAGGAAGGCCGACTCTGTGATGTCCCACACAGGCGTCGACCAAAGGCAACGACGGAGGATGAAGCCGCGCTTATGGTAGCTGCTGTCGTCGAGAATTCGTTCCCAGTCCGCGAGGCAAGTGAGGGAGCAGCTAGATGTGGACGCTTCCCTTGCTACGGTCCGGTGACGCCTCCGAAGTGCTGGACTGCGAAATTCTGTAGCTGCATGAAAGCCAGTCGTCATTGCTTCGAACAAGAAGTCACGTCTCCAGTTTACCGAAGCACACGCCTCATGGATCGCAGATGACTGGGGCCGAGTGATCTTCTCGAATGAGTCGACTTTAACAACTCGGCAAGACCAACGGATGCGAGTTTGGCGAACCAGAGGCACACGGTAAGAAACTTTTCTTAATCCACGTTTGATTTTGCGAAAGATGGTCAAAAATACGATTTCCATGCAGTTACAAGCCAGCCAATGTGCAGGGAGTCGCCGCGAGTAGCCGAAAGTGCGTGAACGTGTGGGGCGCGGTGTCAAGGCATGGTCTCGGGCCACTGCATTGCATAGAAGGTGCCCTTACATCGCAGTGATACTGCACAGAAATTTTGGACAATGTGTTGCTTCCCTACGCCCACAGCGTCTTTCCCGATGCCGACTTTATGTTTCAACATGACCTGGCGCCGGTTCACACGGTAAAAGTTGTCAAGGAACATATAGAAAATCGCAGAATCAGCATGCTTTTCTGGCCGGCCAAAGGCGCTGACATGAACATCTGAGAAAATATATGGGGGTACATCAAAGCAGCCATGGTGCGAAAACTTCTCCGCCCGACGACTGGGGACGAGCTGTGGGCAGCCGTTCGACAAGAATGGGAGGACCTTCGAGCGCATCATGACTTTGTGCCAGCGCTGTACGCGTCACTGCCCTCTAGAATGGCAGGAGTTGTTTCCGCAAAGGGTTGTATGACAAAATACTAACATCTTTAAAGAGAAAATTATTCCCGCTTACTAATACTACTTCTAAACGGATCAGTCTTTTGTTGAACTTGCACCAAATAAAAGTTCGGATGTTTGTGTTCCCTTGTCTGTTCATTGTACGATAAAAACACAGCAGAAGGAAAACTAAACAAATTGAAAAGTTGAAGTAATTACAATAATGCCAAGCATAAGAAGCACAACGTTCTGGATTAAAAGCATCAAAATCGTAGTGTCTGTCATAATTTGGTTTCTATTGAGGGGAAAAAACTGCTAGCAGACGACACGCGCTCTACGATGACGTAATGCGCACGAAAGGAGCCTACCCTCGCCGAGCATGCGCGCAGATATTGTGGCTGCCGTCTGACGGCGCTTGTGATATTGAAAGTCACGCGCTCCCGTGTTCACCCTCAAAAAGATTGCGACTGTACATGCTGAGGTACGCGGTCGTTTTGTGTTACTATTTTTGCACACGTGCATCTCGGTGACTGCAACGCTATGTTTGCTTAGCGACGGACATAACAGGATTTGTATAGCTGTTGCAGACAGGTTTGAAATGCGGCGCCAAAACTATCGTGCCCCAATGATGCTTACCTACATGGGTTTCGCCCACGACTTGCAGACTTCGGTAACAGCGATATCTAAAAGTGTAGGGCCCGTATTCACAAACGTAATATAAGTAGAGCGTCAATAAGTGCGGGAAAAGTACAAGTGTTAGGTAAGTTTTAGGAGAGTACTTCAAAAACGACACTTAAGTATCACTTTCGAAAGTAACACTTTTCGGGTCAATTATGTCGTCTGGTGTCGAGGATACATAAATAATTTACGTGTACGATCGGTTCAATCGTAAGTCTTTTTTTATATAGCAGAGAGAGAGAGATAGAGATAAACATTTATTTGGACCATCGAGGTCGTTGATCTTGAGGACGAGTGGGTGGCGTCCTCATTCCAGGACTACACTGGCCATGGATGCTCGACGTACTTGCTGGACGAGAACTTCTTGTCCCGCCAGGGTATCGCCGGTCAGCTGTACCTCCCACCGCTAAAATGACGTGCTAGGCGTCTTTAAGAGTTGAGGTTTGCCTCCGCACCCCCACGAGATGTGAAAGAGCGTAGGGCGTGTGTCGCCGCACCAGGGGCAGATGCCGCGATAGACACAGAGAGAGGTTTTTTTGAAGAAAGGCAGAGAGGTCGGCTTGAGCGTTAGTTTGCTCTGGCCTGCTACTCTACACTGGGAAAGGGTGGGGGGGATAAAAAGAGCGATGAATGATGATATGATAAGGAGGTGCGTATATACATGTCCATCACGTTGAGGTCATACTAGACTCGTGCATCGAGTCCAGTGGCTTGAAGGAAGGCTATAGTCGCTTCGATGACCACAGCTGCGCTGTTGGCGTGAGACCAAGGACCTCATACAATCTGGTCAGATATTGGTCTTTTAGTCACTCGTTGAAGGGCCCATTCATACTTGCGACTAGGCGAGGTCGCGCGACCGATTGCGACTGGCGACCAGAAAGCTACTCAAGACGAACGATGTTCACACTGACAAATGCGACCGACGAGTCGCTAAACCGAAATGTCTCGCGATATGCCGTTCACGTCTGCTTGAAATGTCATCACCACGTAAAATAAGCGTCAGCGTGTACGGACGTCATGTTCCTTTGCATCTGATTGGTTCAGCTGTTCTGCGACTGCGGTCGCGCGACTGAAAAATCGAGCAGTGAGCGACTGGCCCGAAACGGTCGCATTTCGAGAAAAACGACCATTTGCGACTACTTGCGACTGCAGGGTCGCTTTGCGACTAACTTGGTCGCGCGACCTCGCCTAGTCTTAAGTATATGAATGGGCCCGAATAGTAGAAATGAGGCTCTGCCGTTCTCGCGCGTACGCTGGGCATGATCAAAATATGTGCTCAAGTGTTTCTGGCACTTGGCAGTGATCGCAGTTGGGACCAGTGTCACTGCAGCCGATGATATGCGTATAACGCCTCATGAGTGCAACACTAAGACGAATCTTATTGAATGTGTAACTAGCAATGCGAGCCACTTGCTTGGTTATTTGCGTCGTAATTTTTCCACTGTCCAATCTCCCGTCATTGCGGCAGGAGCGTCTCCCCCCACGTCATCACTTGGTTCCCGGCCCACATGGGGCCTCAGGCCTCGACCGTCGTTCCCAACGCCAACGAGCTGGCCCACGCCCGCGCGCGCGAACTCACCCACCGCGCCGGGGAAACGCCGCTCGAGGGCGCGGACGCCGGGTTCCGCAAGGACTCGCTCCACACGTTTAACGAGATTTCAAAGCACTATCAGCTCGGCAGGAGGGTCTATCCCCCGCCCCACGCCAAGCTCTCCAGGCCTCAGTCTTCCACCCTTCGCATGCTGCAGACCGGGTCCTATCCCAGTCTAGCCAGGGTCAGCAGGTACGCGGACTCGTTCGAGCCCGATTGTCTGGATTGCGGCGATGCCTTCTGCACTTTAGAACACATGCTCTGGCGGTGTACCTCGTTACGGGACCACGATAATCTCACCACAGAAGAAGAGTGGGTGGAGGCGCTCAAGAGCTCCGACCTCACCGCTCAGCTACGGGCTGTCCAGAGGGCCCACGACGCAGCGGTCAGGCACGGCCTGCCCGTCCCAACGTGGGAGCGGCCCGCGGTGGCTCCTCCCCCGTAAGGGGTTCTCGGAGTCGCTCCTCAGGACCTAAAATAAAGTTCACTGCCTGCCTGCCTGCCTGCCCATCTCCCGTTAAGTTAATGCTTTACAAAACCCTCGGACGCTCAAAATTAGAGTATGCATGCGCCATATGGGACCCTAGTCAAACATCCCTCATAATTACCCCTGAAGCAGTTCAGAATCGCGCCGCGCGTTTCATCCTGTCAAACTACTCCCGTCATTCTAGCGTAACGTCCATGAAAAGAACATTAAATTTACCGGACCTTTCCCTCCGTCGCAAGTGCTCCCGCCTGAATCTTTTTCATAAAATATACCATTACAATAAAGTGTTGAAACTCCCTCTATTTTCACCGCCTTGCTACGTTTGAGCTGGAACCGATCATCTTTTCAAAGTTAGCTTGCCATTGTGTCGCCCTAACTCATATCATGATTCTTTCGTCCCAAGAACAAGCACTGCATGAACCACCTTCCCTCCTCCATTGCTGCCATTACAGATACAGAACGTTTCAAGATCGCCTTGGAAAATGGTTTGTAACTCATTATCTGTTATTTCACTGCATACGTTTGTAATCATACCACTCCTTTCTGTAGTGCCTTCGGGCCTTAAAAGTATTCATAATAATAATAATAATAATAATAATAATAATAATAATAATAATAATAATAATAATAATAATAATAATAATAATATAATAATAATAATAATCCGGTGTCACATACTTGTTATGCTCCTCTGCAGTTTATGATACATGCGGAATTTCATTTCTGGGTCCCATTTGTGCGGTCGCCTGTGTCGTCGATTTGATTGGTCCAGTACTCAAGTGTAGAGTTCCGCATAACGCACCGAAGCAGGAGATTCGTGTCTGTTCGTGAAAACGCAATGCTTACTTCTGGCGCATCATTTACAGCTATTTTAGCTTCAGCGTCTGCTTTTTCGTTTCCTATCACGCCACAGTGTGCAGGTATCGACTGAAAGGTGGCCGCTTTTGGTCGCAATGTCGAGAAGCTCTGCGATCTCTAGAGCTTAAATATAATAAGGGCCTTGTCTCATATGTTTGTGGGTATATTTTGCTATATCTGTGTAGGTTTGGTAATGCGTTTGGATAAGTCTGAGAGCTACTGCCTCTTCAGTGCTCAGCGTTTTGTGAGGGGGAGGATAAATCCTGCGGTGGAGTGGCTGGACCTCGAGTCGGTCGCAGTAATTGGATGGCAGGGGCACGAAGGTAAAGGGTGGGGATTAATGAGACGATTGGTTTTGCCCCGCTCGGTTGATTAGCACTCGAGCTAAGGCGTTCGCCCTTTCGTTCCCCTCTAGTCCCGCGTGGCCCGGCGTCCACGTGATTTGATGGGATTGTTGCAGCCTCCGGCCTAGAATCTGAGCCGCCAGCAACGGTGTTCGTCCGTTCGTAAAGTTACGGCTGGCCTGTTGCGAGTTGGTAACGACATGAACCTCCCTGCCCACCCTGTCATGTTGTTTTATTACTAGCGCCGCGGCTATGGTCTCAGCCGCAGCTGGGGTCTCTGGCCTGACGGAGGCCGCATGCAAGGGTCAAGGAGTTGTCTCTTCTGTTCACGGCGGCTACCACCAAGATGCCCCCTGCAGGGTACGCCGCCACGTCCACGTACATTACGTACGGGTCACCCTTGAATTGTCGGCGCTGTCGGCGCTGTCTCTGATGATGGCATCGACTTGGTCGCGTTTGTTTAGCGAGTGGTAGTGATACGGCATGCTATACGTTACTCTTCTGATCCCCAGAGCTTGGACGAGGCGGAGCGTTTCCTCTTCTCGCATGGCCTTGCGGCTTCTTGTTATTCGTTTGATAATCCGCGAGATCTGGTTGATGGCGGATCTTAGGGTTTGGATGTTGTAGGAGGCTTTCAGGTTGCTCTTGATCCAAAAACCCAGAATCCTAGTCTTATTGCTTTCTGTGATCTTCTGGCCCTCTAGGTAGAGTTCGATAGGGCCAGGGGACTTGTAGATTCCTCCTCCATGCACCCGGATCACCTCGGACTTCTCGGGCGCGCAACGCCCGGTCGCTGCCGCAACGCTTGCTGCTGTAAATCTCTCCACGGTCGTCGCGGCCTCCTGAAGGGTCGCCTCTTTTCGCGCGAGGGAGCCCTTGGTGGCCCAAAGCATGATGTCGTCTGCGTATAGGCGTAACCTAGGTCCGGGATCTTCCGCAGCTCTTTGGTCAGCGCTAGCATCGTGACGTTGAAGAGAATCGGGGAGAGTATCGCCCCTTGCGGCGTTCCTTTGTTCGGCACGTCGATCTTATCCAACCGAGTCTGGCCTATTCCGATGGTTGCGTCCGGCCAGTCAGCAACGATTTAACGTAATTAAAGATGCGCTCCCCGCAGCTGATGTCGGTCAGTCCTTTGAGAATGGCCTAGTGAGAGATGTTATCGAAGGCCCCTTTCAGGTCGAGTGCGAGGAGGAGGTGTTCTTCTCCCTTCGGGATGCCCTTGAGAACTTCTTTCTTTAGGATTAGGAAAGCATCTTGCGCAGAAAGTCCCGGCCTGAAGCCAAGCATGGTGTGCGGGAAGAGGTCACCTTCCTCTATGTAGTTTTGGAGGCGGGCTCCGATGAGCCTCTCGTACAGCTTGCCGAGGCACGAAGTCAGAGAATGGGACGCAGGGCGCCGATCGCGGGCTTCTTGCCGGGTTTGGGAATCGTCACGATTTCCGCGTGTTTCCTATCGTTCGGTACGTGGCCCTTGCTCCAGAGTTCCTCGTTTAGATATTCGGACAAGTCCAGGATGTGCATCGGGCTCAGGTTTCTTATAATGGCATTGGTGATTTTGTCAGCCACGGGAGCAGTGTTGCACTGTGAGGCTCGTGCCGCGGCATACACCTCTTCCTCCGTGATCGGAGCGTCCAGTTCTGGTCTTGGTTCCCCTTCGAATTTTAGGAGGCAGGGTCGTATGGCGTCGCTACCCAGGTATCTGGTTTTTATGGTGTCAATCATATCCTGGTGTGGTAGGAGAACGACCTATAATCGGTGTGCGGGGCCGAGAGATGAAATGCGCGGGCTTTTCCGTGCTTGTGTTCGGCGTGCGGGGCCGAAAAGAGCGGGAGTGAGCGTCGCTGGTGCGCGTGGTCGGTGCGCGTGTCGGGAGAGACCATCTAGAACGACGGGGCAGCCAGGCTGACAGAACGGGCAGTGCAGCGAGATGGAGCGGACCGAACGCCGGCCCACGTCCCGGCATCCCGGTCCTGCACTGTGAACTGGGCGCCGCCCCGGCTTCTACCATCGTCGCGGGTCCTGTTGAGCTGGGCCTCGTTCCCGCTCGCACGACCGCTGCCGTGCTGCCGGGCTCGGGCCACGACCCAGAGCCCCCTGGTCCTGTTCCACAAAACCGGGCGTCGCCCCGGCTTCTACCATCGACGCGGGTCCTGCGGAGCTGGGCCTCGTTCCCGCTCGCACGACCGCTGCCGTGTTCCAGGCTCGGGCTACGACCCAGAGCCCTGGTCCTGTTCTCCGAACCGGGCGCCGCCCCGGCTTTCGCCCACTGCTGTGCTGGGCTTCGCCCCGGCTCTCATCCCACCGCTACGGTACCGAGCTCGGGCTATAACCCAGAGCTAACGCTCCGGAACCAGGCTACGTCCTGGAGCCACCCTGAGCTTCAACCGCCGCCAGTACTCACCGCCGTCAGAGCAAGACCGCCGAGCCGTCGCCACGAGGCCGGACTCCTGTTTAGAATTGTGAGTGCTCGCGCGTGACACTTATCCAGCTTATATGTCATGTTCATGTTCCCGTATTCGTCCCATGTGCCGTTCGTGTCATAAATACGTCTCTTTGTGTCTATGGTTGCCTTCTTGTGCGTCTGGCTGACCTGCGCCCACACATAATCATCACAATTTTGGCGAGCCTGCCAGGATCGGCTTTAACATCTTGCCGACAGTTAGACGCACGGGAGGAAACCATGGATATTGAGAGACTGTACGCGATCGGCAAAGACATGGGCTTAGCTGGCGCCGCTCTTCGCGAGTGGATTGACGCGCAACGCGCGACAGAAAGGGAACTTCGCGCCCAAGCTCGTAAAGATCAGCGCGTGAACTTTGAGCTCGAAGAAAAACGGCTACAAGCCGAGGAACGCGTTTTACTGCTGAAGCTCAAGCTTCAAGAACAGACAACCAGTTTGAACGTGCGACTACCGGTGAGCAACCTCAAACTAATTGAGGAAGAAAGGATACGCGTCGAGGCTGTTCGACTAGCGGAACCTGCTGCAGCTAAGCAAGATTACGAAGAGAGGAAGCAGCCCCAAGAGAAAGAACTCAAGATGCTGCGAGAAGAACTGCATGACATAAGAAAGATGCCAGAAGAAGTTGGCAGATTAGATAGCGGCCGAGTCGGCGTAGAGGTGAAGCTCACCATTGAGGAGCCCTTGATGCAGACTGAGCAGGTTAAGAGGATGGCTGACATCCCAATAGAGGTTTGCATAAACGAGGAGCAGATGACAGCAGAGAAAAAAGTAGATTCACCTCACAACGATAGTGAATCGGTAATCGAAAATGATTTCAGGGATCGCCAGGCACCAGACATAACGAGACAATTAGATTCCGAGAAACAGAGCAACGAGAAAGCCGGCAGATACCCGAATCGGCCCAGACGTAAGGCAACGTGTAAGCGTGGCAAGAACTTGTACAGGAGGTTAAAAGCAAGACGGCGTAAGAAAACGCGTGTGCTGAATAAGAAGTGCTTTTCGATGAGGCAGAAAATGACGTCGGTGTTTAACCAGGACCATTCAGAGTGGTACAGGAAATCCGCAGACGTAGGAGCGAGAAGGCACCAGAAAGAAAGTAGGCAAGCATGGGAGTTCCGAAAAAGGCGAAAAAAAAAGTGCATATGCAACGGGTAGAATAAAAAGGAATGATATTTAGGAATGCCCTCGGACAATTGAAAGGTCAGTTTTCACAAATGTCTGCAGAGAACAAGTTTATTTATGTAGAGTGTTTGGAACATTGAAATAGTCAACATTGCGAACAGTGCAGTGCATTATGTGGTGTAAAGTTAAATTACCGGACAACAGAAAAGAATTCAGTGACGAACGGACGAACTGCGCACTCTGTGTTGTGTGTTACTCATATTTAGTCGACGCATCCTACATCACCACCGCGTCGTTCTTGAACAGGGGGGAAGTGTGGTAGGAGAACGACCTATAATCGGTGTGCGGGGCCGAGAGATGAAATGCGCGGGCTTTTCCGTGCTTGTGTTCGGCGTGCGGGGCCGAAAAGAGCGGGAGTGAGCGTCGCTGGTGCGCGTGGTCGGTGCGCGTGTCGGGAGAGACCATCTAGAACGACGGGGCAGCCAGGCTGACAGAACGGGCAGTGCAGCGAGATGGAGCGGACCGAACGCCGGCCCACGTCCCGGCATCCCGGTCCTGCACTGTGAACTGGGCGCCGCCCCGGCTTCTACCATCGTCGCGGGTCCTGTTGAGCTGGGCCTCGTTCCCGCTCGCACGACCGCTGCCGTGCTGCCGGGCTCGGGCCACGACCCAGAGCCCCCTGGTCCTGTTCCACAAAACCGGGCGTCGCCCCGGCTTCTACCATCGACGCGGGTCCTGCGGAGCTGGGCCTCGTTCCCGCTCGCACGACCGCTGCCGTGTTCCAGGCTCGGGCTACGACCCAGAGCCCTGGTCCTGTTCTCCGAACCGGGCGCCGCCCCGGCTTTCGCCCACTGCTGTGCTGGGCTTCGCCCCGGCTCTCATCCCACCGCTACGGTACCGAGCTCGGGCTATAACCCAGAGCTAACGCTCCGGAACCAGGCTACGTCCTGGAGCCACCCTGAGCTTCAACCGCCGCCAGTACTCACCGCCGTCAGAGCAAGACCGCCGAGCCGTCGCCACGAGGCCGGACTCCTGTTTAGAATTGTGAGTGCTCGCGCGTGACACTTATCCAGCTTATATGTCATGTTCATGTTCCCGTATTCGTCCCATGTGCCGTTCGTGTCATAAATACGTCTCTTTGTGTCTATGGTTGCCTTCTTGTGCGTCTGGCTGACCTGCGCCCACACATAATCATCACACCTGGTCATTCCCGGGGAATTTGTGAGCGCTTTCCTGAAGCGTCCGACTGGTTGTCGATTTGGCATTGTCGGACTCAATCAGGCAACGTAGGATGGCCCACATCTTTGCCATACTCAGCAGTGATGTCAGGTACCACGCAATAGTGACGGACTGTGACTGACGATGTGTGTGCTGTGCTGTGTGCTCTCTCTCTCTCCTCCCCATCTTTCATTCCCCCTCATCCCGCTCCCATGTGTAGGGTAGCAAACCGGTTGTGCTGAACTGGTTAACCTCCCTGCCTTTCCTTCTCCACTCTTTCCTTCCTTCCTTGCCATACTCAGGGTACCCTTGAGCGAGGTGCAAAACTGTACCCAATTTTGCTGCGCCAGCTCGGTCGCGTAATCTGTGGCTTCTTCTGTTATATGCGCGATTCGTAGACGGAGTTTCCGGTTTAACCGCTGTCGCTCCCACCGTTTGAGGAGGCCCTCACGGGCTTCCCACAGGTGTAAGAGCCGGCGGTCGACTTCGGGCGTCTCGACCGTGCGCTGGATGGTTTTGGTGGTTTGGATGTGGGCGTCTCGGATGTGCTGCATCGATTCCGCTATGTCCGTTATACCGCTTTCGGGCGGGGGGTACTGCCTGTACGCCTGCCCGTCCGTGAGCCTAATTTCTCCAATTATTCTATTGAGTTTCGGGGTGGACACCGAGATGCTGAGGATGTAGTGATCGCTGCCCAGTGTTTCGCCCAGGTGCGTCCATGAGTATTCCCTTATATTTTTGACAAATGACCGGTCCGGAAACGTATCTCGACTAACACTGTTGCCTACTCGCGTTGGTTGGAGGAGGTTGCTTATCAATTCGAGGCCCGTTTGGTCAACCGCATCGATGAGCGACCTCCCCTTCTACGTGTCTGGTTGGTAGCCCGAAGCCGTGTGTCTATGCAACACGAGAACGCCTTCGCAGGCTGCGTGACAGAGCCTACAGACACAGTTCTGTTTTTTTGTGTGTGTGTGTGATTTTTTTCTTTACTTTTTTTACTTATTTTTTTCTCTCTCCTGTCGCATCCCTTTACCCCTCCCCCGGTACAGGGTAGCTAACCGGAGATAATCTCTGGTTAACCTTCCTGTCTTTCCTTTACCTTTTTTTCTCTCTCTCCTGTGTTCGTACATGCAGTTATTCACAAAATGCGCGGTCATTCCGACATAAAAACGCCAAAAGGAAATAAGATTCTTCGGCACCGCATCGCACAGGCAGTGAGGAAACAGCTGCCTACGCTTTTTTTAGGAAATTGATTTTTATCATTGTTTCTTGATTGGCTTTTATTGTATAGGTTGCTTTGCTTGTCTGGAGCAGTAAGCAAAGCTCCTGTGTTGCTAACGACCTTCTTTAGGTTGCGAGATGCCCTTGTGCACGTGTGGAATTACCCCACCATTATGCTGCGAGCGCCTCTCAGGCTCAACAACCCCAGGATTATTATTTTTGAGCTTAGAGTTGAGGGACCCGGAGATAGTCATTAAGAGCACGCATGGGCACCCTGCTGCACACTTCACCGCTTTGCCTGGGAAGCATAGCTTGTTCACACCTGATGAACACAAGACCTGCTAAGGGCCACTTACATCTATGCGTTGCAGTACCCCGCTTAATTATCTTAGAAGCAGCAGAAATGTATAATTAACAAAAAACATTTGCGAAAGTGGGCGGCATGCTACCAGCATATGGGGATTTCGGAGTAAGCAACTCTAAATCTAAAACCGTTAACATACCTACTCAAGAAAATCTGGTATGATAGTACGATAAAAAATCACAAAAAAGAGTAAAATGCATATATAATCAGTTTGATTGTGCTCATCTGTCGAAGCTCGGCTAAAAGACAACGGTTCTAACCAATTAGTAAAACGACTTAAAATAGGGACGATGAAAACGCCCATACAGACACAATTTCTTTCAACGAAGCACTTGTTACTTCATCATCATCATCAGCCTATATTTATGCCTATTTTACTGATGGACGAAAGCCTCTACCTGCGATCTCCAATTACCCCTGTCTTGCACTAGCTGATTGCAACTTTCGCCTGCAGATTTCCTAATTTCATCACCCCACCTAGTTTTCTGCCGCCCTCGACTGTGCTTCCCTTCTCTTGGCACCCATTCCGTAACTCTAATGGGCACCGTTTATCTACCCTACGCTTTACATGGCCTACCCAGGTCCATTTATTTTTCTTAATGTCAACTAAAAAATCCGTTATGCCCGTTTGTTCTCTGAACCACACCACTGTCTTTCTGTCTCTTAATGTTACGCTTAACATTTTTCGTGCCATCGCTCTTTGTGCAGTCCTTAACTTGTTGTCGAGCTTCTTTGTTAGCCTCCAAGTTACTGCCCCATATGTTAGCACCGGTAGAATGCAATGATTGTGCACTTTTTTTTTCGACGACAGTGGCAGGCTCCCAGTCAGGATTTGGCAATGCTTGCCGTATGCACTCCAATCCAATTTTATTCTGTAAATTTCCTTCTCGTGATCAGGGTCCCCTGTGAGTAACTGACCTAGATAAACGGTACTCCATTACAGACTCTAGAGGCTGACGGGCGATCCTGAATTCTTGTTCTCTTGCCAGACTGTTGAACATTGTCTTCTGCATATTAATCGTGAACCCCACTCTTACACTTTCTCAGTTAAGGTCCTCAAGCATTTGTTGTAATTTGTAACTTATGTAATTTGTTAATTGTTACTTATGTCTTATTTATTAAGGTCTCCGCATGCATTACGAAATCCAAGAGCTGTAGTTTAATCTCTACATTGGCTGACTCCCGCACAAGCATGAGCTTGAGGCAGAGAGTAGCACAAGTTTTTGATGACCTGAGAAAAGTGCCACACACCTACTCGGGCACACATCCCGGAGATAGGCAATAAGCGTACCTGTCGTGTTGATCTCGTAAAGGTCCTCGACATCAAGATGGTACGAAAGCTTTTGCAACAACACTCCCACTTGTCGTTGTCCAGGGCCGGTATTTTGTATCGATGCGTTATGCTTTATTCTATACTAGGGCGCTATGGCATAAACTGATTCCAAACTATTTTGATTCCAATTTCTGCGATCAGCCTCCACGATTGGTCAAAACATTTTCGGGCCACTCCCAACTTCGCCTTTCTGTCACGCGACGTCAGGAAAACCGTGATAGCTCCCCATCTGATATAACGTGTAGACACTGATTATGCATGATTAAACCACACAAAAGGAAAATAATTATTCCTGATTCGACGGCTTTTCACCATTAGCCCTCTGCTATTGGTCCATTGTTTTCAGGCTATGCCCACTTCGCCTTTCTGTCACGCGACCTCACAAAACCGCGAAAACTCACACGTCAAAGTAATGTGTATGCGAAAAAAAATGCATTATTATGCCGAACAACACTGAAAATTTTTCTGAATAGCCACAGACTGCCCCGTTCCGAAAGGAATAGAAGATGGCTGCCCGCCGATCGCTTATTCCCTCGCTACTCGCGCCTGCTTGTGAGCATGTATTTATTTGTACATGATAACCCTTTTTGCGTGGCAGTAAAACGTTATTGAGCCCTTTCGGCATGCATACGACATCACTCTGCCAAGTCTTCCTTGCTCAGGATTCGTTTTAGCGGCATTCTTATCCTTCCTTTGTACGCCGCCGCGATTTTCGACCACCCAAAACAAGCTAAGTAAGGCGAAACGGACCAATCGGAGAAGCCGGCACCACCCTCCTCATGCGGTTATCTATTTTCACTGTGCTGGCTCCACCCCATGGAAACCCTCTCCACTAGAGCGTGCTCCTTGCCTCTTGTCAGCCAATTACATAAGAAAAACCGCTGAGTGTAGACAATGTTATTGGTTTTGAAAGCGAACAAACGTGACCTCCGGCCTATAAACGAGAAGAGTGCAAGGTAGATATACCTGGTAGCGAAGCTTCCATAGAAGCCCATACGTTCAAAACATGGCGGTTCATCGGCGGTTCATGGGACTATAGTGCCTAGAATATACTGGCTAGTGTGCCGACCACCCGCTCTTTTGAATGGAGGAGCGTGGCATCGTCTGCAATGAATGCCCACGGTGGCCGACAGGGGTCGCAGCTATACAGGTGGGTGCAGATTCCGCGTGTTGTCTGCTTGGCTGGAGCAGTTTCGCAGTGGTTGCATCGATTTCTGTGTTTGCGTTTTCAGTGTCATTGTGGTGTTGCGCGTTTGTTCTTGCGCCATAAAAGCTTCAAGTGAGTTTGTGGTTGTCTGCCCCCGTGTCTGTGAGTGGGAGGGCTATGTGACGGCGGTGAAAGAATGTTGAAACCACAGCGACAGTGAAGAGAGGACTTGCTTTGCGTGGTTGTGCTGGAGTAGTTACTGTCCGAGCGAAGGGCTTGTATTCTTGTTTACTGCACCATCTGATGGCACACGGCTCGCAGAATGGGAACGAAGGATAAAAAGAAACGACAAAACGCTGACGCCAACTGCTGCGGTGTGTGAAAAGTATTAAAAAGCCGTTTCATCGAACATGCATACGTTCACTATCATCGTGAACGGCGTTTTCAATGATCTTCGCCGCAATAAATCACGTCTGAAATCGATGCGATACGTAGGATATTCCATAAGTATTGTACACACCTTGTATCTCAAAGCAGAAAATTAAGAGATACAATATATATATATATATATATATATATATATATATATATATATGCGAAAGAACTTCCATCAAAGTGGCACAGGCGCACCCGGTGGGTGGCCTCCTTGTTCTGCCCAGCCGTTGAGAGCGCCGAATCGGAGAACTTCGAAGGATCTGGTATCCACCGCAAAGCTTCTGTATCAGAAGAGTGCACCCAACGCTGTAGTTTCAAAGCCGCGAGCGCTGACAGATTCCAAAAAGGTGGTTCACAACGACCGCAAACCACCAGGTAACGTTGCCAGATCTGTACTGCTATACTGAAATGAAATCTCTATCTCTATTCCAGTCGCGTGGATGAATCGTGCTATCTGGGCCAGTGGAATCATTAGCTTATGCCTATTGAGAAGGTGAAATAATAACTTAAAATAATTTACTTGCCACCTTTAGTTAAAGAAAATGGTAGTGTTCTGAATACTGTGATGAAGACAGAAGACAAAACAGGTCGCACAACTTGTGATGAGGTATAATACTTGATCAAGAAATTTGCCTTATTTACAGCTCCAGCTTGTTTATGGTCGACGCAGTTTAACGACTGCTTCAAAGAAACAGTACTATAGAGACATGGTTCTCGCTAGAAGAATGTTAGTTATAGCTCATGAAAAGAAGTACAATCTACGGGGAACATTGTACGTGTTTTCTGCATCTACCAAGCAGTTCTCATATACAATGCTACCATCTTTCTCGGCTCGCCTTCGCAAGCTTTCGTTCGCACCTACATATTCAGCGTGTGGCTACAATGTTATCGCACTTTGCTTTATATACGGAAAATCACGGCGACGGTGGAAATTCGCCTGTACTGTCCATACAATTGCTATCGCAAAAAAGCGAAAGTGCAGGAAAGCACGGAGAAAACGAAAAATCAAAAGGAGTAATTCCATATAGGAACATTCTGGCAAGTGAAGCAAAAGTTAGTATTTTGCCCTGAAAGAGCAGCTCTTGTTGCGCGACGTAAGTCGCATCACGGCATGCGATACAATGGCGAGTTTGTCAAACGTATGATGAACATGCGAAGCACATATACGAACATAATGGAAGAGAAGTCGTATATAGGGTGTTTTTTTTTATACAATCCAGATTTTTTTATAAAGAAGCTATATAAGAGCACCGAAATGGCGTTTTGCAGACGAGTTCCGATGCAAGGCGGAAATACATTGCCGCTAATAACGTGAGGATGAGAAGACGAATTGACAAAAATTTATTAATTACCTTTTTTATACAGTTGAACTGGCGAATATGAAGGCACTCACATTTTAACCCACCTTTTTTTTTACCTTGAAAGTCACATTTAATTGAAGGTATTTATCATCTAATTTCAAAGGTAAATTCAGGCTATCCACTGGAGCGCAGAAAAGGCGACCCTGTTGTCATATCAGACCGAAATGCTGTGACGACAAGCGCGAAAAAGTAGCAAAGCGAACGTCTCGGCTAGCTGTAGTCGCGGCAGCTACTGATGCGTCACATACGCTTTGCCTGGCAAGCGTCTGCGGCTGTGTGACGGGTTAGGATTTGCCGTGGCATGCTGTCATTCGAACTTCGCCGCACACTTCTTGAATATCTAGAATTAGGTGCGATTCTCCGGGTCTTTAAAAGATGGCTGTAGATGAAAATGTCACTGCGTCTAGCTAATTTGCCATTTAGACAACGGTCCCCAGACACGAATAACAAATGTAATCAAAATTTTCCTAATTAGTCTTCTGAAGCTCACGTTATTTGCGGCAACGTCCTCCTCGCCTATGAACTCGTCTGCTAAAACACCACTTTCGTTTCGTTCATTACTTTAGAAAAATAAAAATCTGCATTGTCTAAAAAAAGAAACATCCTACATATAGTGCAGTTTCACATGGCCATATAAATTAGGCATTCTTATTTTCTATTAGTAAAATGTCACCGAATAAGTATACTTTAAAAATTCTACGTTGCAATGAGCTGGACTGTCTTAGAAAACGAATGTAGTGCTTCCTTTTCCTGAATTGAACCACTGGAGGTTCGACACTCGAAACAGAGCTAGCTGGTACGTTAACTTAAACGCAGGCAGCAAGCAGTACATAAGCTTTCTTATAGTCAAAAGAAACCCTAAATTAGAGATCACCTGCCTACATGAGAAATTTACTGCCCCTACGGCTTTATAAATACAAAAAGCGCAGCAGCCTCCTTGTGATAACACGGCGGTCTATGAAGAGTGGGTGGCGCCGCGGCACACACCCGCACTGCAGCCCTCCTAGCGGCAGCCGCCGACATTCATTGCAAACGGTGCCACCCGGGAGGCCGCGGTCGGCACACTAGCCAGTATATTCTGGGCACTATAATGGGGCTTAGCGCCATCTGTGTGAGGAGGGAACACTTCCTGCGGAAGAAAAAATAATGTGACGTCATATGCGTTAAAAACAGAAGTGATGTCATTTTGTTCTCAAAGGCGCGAAATTTGTTTTTGGAGGCCGGCCATTACAGCTGTATATTCAAACGTCCCGCCATACGACTTGGTGGGCGTTCCGAGCTTTCAGCACGGAAAGCGAGGCAGGAAAAGGTCTGCCGTACGGGTGTCGGAATCGCATCCCTGCACTAAAGATACTTTCTTTGGAGGCCGACGAATGCTTTGGGTGTAGAATGCTCGTCTTTTCATCGGACGCGAAGCCCGTCGGCCAGCGCTGTCACACGAAAACAACTAAAGTGAACAAGTATCTGGCGGTTGGAACTTCCTGCTTTTGACTGAACAGGTTAAGAAACAATGAAACTACCCGCGTCACCAAATTTAGGCAAACGTCGATAAGCAAAACCACACAACATGTGAGGGGGGCGTATTGCAACAGGTGAGCGTTACGAGCGCGCCTTTCTGCACACTTCAAGAGCTGCATTGCATTGGAAGTGAAAGCGGCGTGAACGCCCGCCGCTATCGATGGGCGCTCTTGTGGTGGGCACTCAAAAAAGGTATTTGTTGATAATGATCAAGTGAAACAGAATTGTCACTTCTTTTCTCGCCATTCGTATATAAAATTGATTAGGAACTTTACTTTCGTTGAATGAATCTCTGTGTCTCTCTAATTATAAAACGCTTTTTTCTTTCCCAATGTTTGTTCCCTCCAAACATAGTCGCGCTTCAATCGCTGCTCCCATAACCACCCTTGCTGATGTCGGTGACAATTTGTTCAGAACCGCTTTTCGCCCGAAGCTTGGCGGAGGGGGGGGGGGGGGGCACTTCTACTCTGCCAACAACCGCGCTCGTCACTCGCCCGCACCGTCTCTTATCTCCACACGGCTCTGACCTTTATGCTCTGTGCATTCGCCGCTCAGTGTCCGTTGAAGCGATAGACCGCACGTACCTTCGCCCGCTGCGGCGTATGCGCTTGCTGCCAGCGTTTTGACAGTCGTTGTCTGCAATCATTCAGTGTGATCTATTCATGTTTGTTTGTGCGTGCTCACACCACGCTTGTTCATTCAGTTAGTAATAGTCGGTGCCACATTTTCCAACGCACGCTACATATGCAATGCTGCCCGGATCGGCAGTGCAGCACTACAGGTGTGTCCCTTTGCACGCGCTGCCCACGGGAAGCGCTTCTCATCAACACCACCGTTTCACGTGCGCCTTCTCGTGGTCATCGAGTCTCTCTTCATGTCGGTCTACTTACGCCGCAGCACACCTGCTTACTTAATCAGCTCATGTTTACTACAATTCATATTGCTACCAAAGCCGCTCACCTTACTTCGTATGACATTGCTGTGTTGCTATCCCATTCATTGCTTCGCCCTTAGGGCGAAACTGTGGCATTTTTTCACAAGACGCACATTACCACTGCCAAGTTCCATCGTGATACGCCCGAGTCCTGAAACTAAGACGACTAACAGAGATTTATGAATTCCCTATACGACATGTCTTATTACCCCACACATTTCGAGTTTTGCCCAAACAGCGCTTTTTACACGCCCACCATTTCACCCAATTTTTATTGCGCGAGCTCCTGAGATATTCTAATAACGGGAGAAAAAAAGGGTCCCGGATCCCCGGACCACGAAGAATTTTTCTTCAGCTTTCTTTCTGAGAAACCCGCATGGGTTTTCTTTCTAGCTTCTTGCTACAGTTTGGTGGATAACAATTTTTCCATTTCATGAACTTGACTCCACCTTGCGGGCTTCCGTAGAACTTAGTTGCCAAATAATAATAATAATAATAATAATAATAATAATAATAATAATAATAATAATAATAATAATAATAATAATAATAATAATAATAGGCTACGATTATAGATGCAGCGTGTCGAAAACGATGTTTTTGTGTTTTCTGGTTTAGAACAATATGTTTCAACGTTGGAGCAAAAAAATAGAATAAAAAGAAACAGTGGTACAGACCGCATATAACCGGTTTAAGTGTGGGTACATACACACCTGGAGACAAATAATTGGAAATGACAATAAGTATATATTGTACAAAGACCCTATTACTCGAATCAGCACAGTCAGCAAGTCGCTAAATTGAGACCCTCAGCGGCCTGTCGTTCCTAAACAGAAAAAAAAAACTGAAGAAAACAAGAAAAGGTACTTAAACGCTCGTAATTAACAAGCATTGTTCAAATGGTTTCTAAGTAGACATGTGAATTTTTCAGAAATTTCGAAGGCGTACAAATATGTTATTTCACCCGTAACGCAAAGCAGGACGCGATAGCTGGCGAAATCGTATTATGTTCAATACGCGTTTGTGGGGTGTTTGTTGGTGGAAAAATTCGCAGCTGGGTCATTCCACGCGAAACGTCCCAGACCCCAAAAGTGAGCATCGCCAATTATCTTGAAAAAAAAAAATTGGGCTAGTTGGTGCTTGTGTGAACAAAGTTTCTGAAAAATAGTTTTCTCGAAAGCAAAAAAAAAAAAAAAAAATGCGGAAGTACGCGCTCTTTGAAGTTTTCGTGAAGAAGCAAAAGTTGGTTGGAAGTAATTATTTTTCAATGAAGTGTGAAACTAACTACAATGACAAGTCTTTAGAATATTCTACTGGCGTGGTTATTTTATGTGACGTCACAGGTGAACATATATATATATATATATATATATATATATTAATTTTGTGCGTTTAATTGGCTCAGTAAAAAGAGAAAAAAACTGTGGGCTTTCAGAAATGTTTCAGCAGCTACAGACTGGAACGGCCTGCCCCATAACAACGCCTCCATCGCTTCATCATCTGCTTTCTAAGAACACGTAACTGATGATCTTCGATGTTAAATAAACTTCGCTGTTTGTTTTTCTTATTCGAAATGTAATCCCACTCTTTATGTAACACCCCCTGCAATGGGGTTCGTTAAGGAATAAAACTGAACTTAAATATTTTGCATAAACATTTTGGAAGTTTCCGCCCCAATAATGTTTAAATAATTTTTTCCGCTGCTATGGTTTATGTTAAAAATATTGCTCGACTATGAAATCAAGTACTTTTTCAGAAAATTATTTCCGAATATGCCAAGAAGTCACTTTCTGACGAAGTTCAGACCTAAATTAAGCATTAAGACGCTTCAGATAAAATTACGTGAGATTGTTCCTCATGCGCATCATCCTTTCAGATTGTGATCCTGAAAATTTAATTCGAGTAACTTTTGTATGAGGCGAGAAAACATTTTTTGAAGTCCACAACAAAGCTCACGGGTAGGCACTCTTGCACTGTGTCTTCACTGCAGAACACGTATGCGCCGCCGGCTATTGCTCCCATATGAACTATGGCATATTTGCCAAGCGAACGTGTGCTGTGTCACTTGACATCAGTATAAATGCATCGTAAACGGCGTACGTTCGGCAGTTCACCACTTATAAGTTTGGGGGCTCGTGGCATTCAAGCAGGCGAACGAGGCATAGATGTGACCTTTTCGCAGTGACAAATAGGGACTAACTTAAACTCATTCTGTCCTACGCGGAGGCAGAATAATAACACAGTCTTTTTTTCTCTGCTACTTCACACCAGAACAACAACTGCGCTTCGCGAGGCCCATGGACACAGACAGCAGACTACAGCCTGCAAACTGGACAGTTCTTGACATTGGTCTCCTACGCCACGGTTGGCGCGGAGTGTCGATGACACAGGTTCTTGGCATAGCCCTTAATCTGCTGGTCCGCAGAACTCACAAGATAGCAACAGAAAAACGTGTTTAAAAATATTATGGCTGCAACGCCAACGATGTTTAGGCGAACATTTTCTAAAAACGCAGAATTTCTTGCTTTTTTTACTAGGTCAATTAAACGCGGAAAATTACAAATGTATACACCTATGACGTCCCATAAAAGGACCCCACAAGTAGAATATTCCAAAACAAGATTTGTCATTGTATCTAGTTTCACACTTGATTTAAAAACATTTTCCTCCAACAAGCTTCTTCACTAAAACTTCAAACAGCGCGTAGGTCACCAAAATGTTTTTTTTTTCGATAAAAATAGTTTATTGAAAGCTTGTTCAGACAATCACCAACTAGCCCATGTTTTGCAAGAGAATTGACAATGGCCACTTTTGGGTTCTGGAATGTTTCGCGTCAAATTACCCAGCTGCGAGCAAGCAATCTCCTTTCAAGAGGTAAGATGAATGAATGAATGAATGAATGAATGAATGAATGAATTGACCACTTATTGACAGGATAGATGATTAGCTTAAGTGTCGGGAGTAAAGCCGAGTCTTTCTACTTGCCCACTGGAAGGCACTACATCAACAAACAAGTACGACTCACGCTTTTTTTTTTTTCGTTTTGAACTTCAGGAGTCTGTACTGCATCGAATACCAGAAGAAAAAGAAATCTGCGAGTCGTATTCGTTTACGGAAGTTGCGCCTTCCAGTGGGGAAATAGAAAGCGTCGGTTTTACTTGTTCCTTTTACTTATTTGGACTCGACCGCTGGTCTGTTCTAAAACAACCTGTAAGCTTCTTACTGGTGGATTTGTTAGACTTTTCTCAAATGTATACCATGGGCTGCCCATTAATAGGCATAACGTTCCCGTTGAAGAAAAGAAGACGACGTCAGCGCAATCCAGTAAGTTTTGAGGCAACAACAACATGAGAACAAGCGAGTTTTTAACAGTAATCCTAGCTTTACGTAAATTAGACCAAACGACTACAACAGCTGCTATTCTTACTGACTCCCTTTCTGTAAGCTCTTCCCTTACCGCCACTAATGATTCACACATTGTAAAACTCTTTCACTTGCTTAGTTCCTGCCCATGTGCAATGTGTTCATTTGAATTGGGTACCTGGTCATAAAGGTCTGCTTTTTAATGAAACTGCCGATTCACTGGCAGAGATCTCACTTTCCAGTCCTATTCTTCCTATTCTACCAGTCACAACACACATCACGGCGGCTAGATTTCGGATGCGATCAATTACAAAAGCCTTATCAAACCCAGTTCTGACTGATTCTCCAGATTATAAGCACCTGACGTTTCCCTGGCGTAGCGAATCCTGTAACACAAAGATGCTTGAGGTCTCTCTCACCAAATTACGTTGCCATATTCCCTCCCTAAATTTCTATTTACACAGGTCGGGTTTGGTTCCCTCCCCCCTCTGCTCGTTTTGTAATGCGGAAGAGACGATACATCACATTCTTCTATCTTGTCGCCGCTTTACTGCGGCAAGAAAACGATTGTTGGAAATACCTTTTCGAAGGCTTGGCCTGAAATTAACAGAACCTAATATTTTTTCGTTCGGGGAGTCCACTTTGGGATTCAGCCACAGGGATGCTTGCTTCGCTGTCCAAACGTTTCTTACAGAATCCAAACGGAATACCCTTCTAAATTCTATCTTTTTAGTACTTTTGTATGAAGTAATACTCATTCGATATGACTTTCCTGATTTACTTTAACATATAATTCTACGCTATGCAATACTAATTCCATAGATATTCGGAAATTTCTCCTTCATATAGATTTGGAATTATCCACCCGTTTCTTGGCCAATCCCTCACCGTGGGTAGGAGCCACATGCGTGATAGGCAACACCAACAACAACAACAAGCCGAGCGCTAGAAGGAGGCTAATGAAAACGCCATCATAGAAGGAGAACGAAAGGAAACGACACGAAGCCCCAGCGCTCAATCCTTGTCATCACACGTAGAAAAATAAAACTTATTTTAGGGCCGCCTCCGCAACTGGAAAGCTGGCGTGCTAGAACACGAAGGGGCTGACGCCTGCTCTATTCAGTACACCGATGCTTTACGGGCGTTATCTAGTGTCATGGCAGCTGCAGGCGGGATGAGGCTCTCCTGGATCAATCTTATTCTCCAGTGGCTGAGAGATAGGATCCTGGACTGCCAATCTGTTGGTGGTAACTTCGAATGAGCCCGGCACAACGAGGATTTCTTTCTATGTAAACTGTCTCGCAGAAGATTTTGAGAATCCTAGTGACTAACGGCAGTGGACACCGCTAGCACCATCAGACATCAAACAGCCACTGGACCATAACAGCTGTCGATGTAAAAATAAGAAAAAAAGGGGGGGGGGGGCAATAACGAAAACAACGACAAAACAATGAGTTGCCTGGACACATTTTCCGAAATAGACTGAAGCTATTTTTAATAGCGTTGTGAAAAGAGCTGCAAGCCACGATTCATGCAAGAATAAGTTTCCACCACGATGGAGAGATATTGTATAACAAGTAAATCAGTTCTTTACTAGCTCAGATATTCTTGGCAGCTTTTGAATTCTCACTTGCGGACTAGGAAACTGCACTTTTACTCTACTAGAACAAAGACGCCGGTGCACTAACTGCCTCCACGATTGCGGCAGTTTAGTGTTTCGGAGCAGCTTTTGTGGATGCAATGGCCTTGCTAGGGTGGTCAATTTTATGTTACCGGTTCGCCGCGGCGGAAGCCATTTCAAACGTATGAGCACCTTTACACGAACGTAACGCTGAAAAAGGAGTAGTCATAAGTAGACTGTTTTCTGTCATCCGCTTGCAACCAGTTCAGATTTCGCGCTGCTCATACTGGCAGTGCTTTTATAATTAAATGTAATCAAACGATCGGAGTTGTTGTGAATTATTTGCTAATGCATATTTTAGGTTTTCATGGCTCGGTTCCCAAACTGATGCGGCGTATTCGAGTTTTGAACGGATTAGTTATTTGTAAGGCAAGTGTATTACTTTCAAGGGTGCATCTGCCAAGTTCCTTCGACCAGTTTCCCAGAGCTTTATTAGCATTGTTAGTTACGTAATTATCGCGAACTATCCGGGTGAGTTGGTTGAAGTGTGAACGCCTAGTATTTGCTAGAACGCACAATTTCCAAGCGGGTGTTGTTATAAGGTAATGAGTTAACAATGCACAAAACAAGTTCCCAATTCAAGTTCACAAAGTATAACATAAGCCCAATGCAGCATTTGTAAAATAAAGAATGTAAAACATAGGTGCAATTACAATATCCCATACACCATAATATATACGAAAATAAAATGAACAACGAACATACAAGAGCTCTTCTCTGTGATCACGGGCTCTATGTGGCCACAAATGTCGCAAATATCCATGCGCATGTCTAAGTGTCGATAAGGTTAAAAAAGCTTCAGGATCTCCTAAATTATTTAGTAATATTTCACAATTATCTCATAACTTCATTGTTTCTTCAATGAAATCTACAAATGCATGTACCACCCGTATTTGTGACGTTTCTGCTTGCCGTGTACCCAATAGGTTTTCCAACGTCTGCGGTATTGTATCAAGAATTGTCCGTTTTCTTGAGAGCTTTTGGCGGCAGGCTGAATATTTGCCACAATGTAAGAGAAGGTGTTCTATATCTGCATCATATTCTTCACAGGAACAAATTGGGTTATTAGCTTTTTCTATCCTGTATACGAAGCACTTTGTGTAGGATGTACGAAGTCATATTTGATGTCTGATTAAAAAAAAAAACGAGTCAGAGCGCAAAGAACGGGACGTGCAAATTGAAACAGACGAAGCGTTGTATCAACCGTTTCGTCTATCTCAGTCTGCACGTCCGGCTCTTTGTGCTATCACTTGTTTTCTTCTTTTTTTTCAGACATGTTCCAACCAGCCCAAGTTAGTACTTTATCGTAATCTGTTTATTACTGTTTCTATACCACTCCAGACATTTATCGGTATGGTGAACATCATAAGTGGATCTATCGTGAGTAATATTGGACCTTGAGCCATTTTTTAAACCAAGGCTCTCTCGTAATTCGGGCGCAGATTTTGTAATCATCACGACGCGCATCTTTTTTTTTTTACTAAGCAAGAAGCCAAGTCTCATCTTTTTTTTTATGCCCCGCTTGCTAAAGCATCTAGCATGATTCCCTGCAATGCTACAATGATTTGGTATCAATTAGAGTACTATATCATACTGTTCCTCTTTGGCAATGATGTAAGCTTTTCGTATATAAAGCATCATTCTCTGCGAAAAAGCTGAAGCTTGTTAGAGAGACCAGTGATTCATGAAAATTGCTTAAAACTACCTACTGACGTGGTTCTATTTGTGAGCATATAGATTCATTGGAGAGTGAATCGCGTAAAGTTCTGCCGTGGTTAATGGTGTACTGTGAGACAATTTGTATGCCACATGCTCCGATGAACTGGCATCAAGAACGCTGCGGTAGAACTTTAGAAGGGTGGTTTGCTTGGCGAGTTGGTAATGCATCCTTGACCTATGCAGCGCGAAATAACATGGACGGAGGGAAAGAAAACACAGACACAGCCACAAAGTAAAGTGGGAGGAATTCCTCAGAAGCGACCACCACCACATCCAGCTCCAGGCAGTCCAGAGGGCCCACGACATCGCAACGGGGTTTCGCCTCCCGGTGCCATTGTGGGCGGAGCCACCGACTTGACCTGAGGGAGCCTTCGGCTCCCCCTGGCGACAGTTGCTCAGGACCAATTAAAGTTCTTGTCAGCGTCACAGCGCAGACTATTAACTGAGACTATCAACGAGACTATCAATGATCGTTCAAAGGCTGTCCGCATAGAGGCCAGTTTTGCAAGGCACCTTCAGTGACTCAAGCTTTCACGATTTCCTAAAGACCACTTGGCCTTCTTGGGCGAAAGGGTTCTGCAAAAGGTAAAGGTGGAAGCGAGAGGTTTGGAGCCTGACAGGAATAAAAAGAATATGCCGATTGCCAGCATTCCCATCTTCACGGTGTGTCACATCGGCTTAAAATATAACTAGAATCTGTCTTTTGGTGTAAGTTAATCAATAAAATTTACCCTGTGAAATTTGTATGTGCTAGGCTGCACCCATATTATGGTTACAAAATGCAGTTCACGGACCTGCTACAGCTTATTGTGTGACTATTTGTTTGCAAAACCCATTTTCAACTGTTTATATGGAGCACACAATAACTATAATAGGGGAGGGAAAACTGGCAGATACCATATTGTGACAAAATATATTAGGTTCACAAGTGCAATGCATGAGGGCTGTAAGAAGAAAGAACAATGATTTGAATCTCGCGGTGGTAGTTCCGAAGCATGAGAAATACATAACTGTTTAGATAAGTAGTTTTATTTCTGGGCATTCTTTGTTACTTTACAAGCGATAAATGCTGCGATGGAATACTACTTCCTGGAGCTCTTTATTTTTGCTGCGAACACCACTTATGAGCTATAGAGGAATGAGCTGAACGTGTCCAGTCTCATTTAAAATTACAATTCTCCTTAAAAAACAAAACTGCGCGGAGTTGTGGAAGTCGAACTAGCGCTTATGCGACTTCAAGATCCCTCATACGTATAAGGTATGAAACGGGCTGAACCTGTCAGCCAGAACGATGCGCATTAGGAAAGGAATTCCTTCGACGCGGTGTACGTGAAGACAGAGATGTAGAAAAAATTCACCGACGATTACGATACTGCCTAATGTGAAATTGGAGCGCAGCTGTATGCGTGTTTTCATTTTGCGATATATTGGCCGGCGCAGACAATCTGTTTCGTGCGGCACGTTGCAAACGGAGCGTAGTGTGGCGCGACTGCCTCGCTAATCGGGAGATCGCGAGAGGCAGCGCGTGGGTGACGCGTGGGCGAGATTCGCAGCAGCCGCCGCAGACAGACCTCCGCTCAAGCAGCACTTTGTTTCCATACAGACGACGTACGCTACTCTGGCGCCATCTCGTAGCCATCGTCATCGCAAAGCCTGTCTTGCGCGGCACTACGCTTTTCTTCTCACGCTTTCGCCATACCCTCCTCCTCCGCTTTCCTCCTCGCGCTCTCTTCGCTATCGCCGTCTTTCATCTCTCGCTCTTTCACCCTATGCTGTGCTCGTTCGCTCGGTTACGCTGCGGGCGCCGGCGCCGACGCTCGCCGCTGGAACGGCTGCCTCAGAGCAGCGCTCTAAAAAGGTGGGAGCTACATACGAGTGTAACGTGGTCTAGTTTTATGAATTGCTCAATAGATGGCGTTGTGTGTCCGTATATGTATGTATACCCATATATACATATATATGTATACGAATAGTATAACCGGAAGCCGACTTCCGCTTCCGGTTCCACTTCCGGTTCCGCTTCCGGAAGCCAGCTTCCGTCTTCCCGAGAACGCTTCCGGCGTTTTATGAAAAAAAATTCCGAAATGTTGTGTCCGTAGCGCGGAATCGAACCAGGGACCCCTCGCTTCCGAACGCGCGGCGCTAACCACTACGCCACGAAGCGCACATAGACACACGCACCACGATGGCAATAAATACCCAACATTAACGAAAGGCCGCGTTTCTAGCGCGTTTCTAACGCGTTTGTGCTAGCGCGTTACGGCCCGTGTAAGAAGCTGGTGTAAGACGCTGTGGCCTCTCCGCCTTACCTTCAACGCGTTTCGAACGCGCTGCCCAAGGCGGTGGCAAGTCAAGTTCAAGTCGAGGAGCGTTTATGAATACGGGGGGTATACCGAACAACAAGCTTGGCAAGCTATGCGCAGCAGTGGACAGGAAGGTAGAAGGTGAATGCCAAGGCATTCATGGGTGCACAATCAAGCACCGCGAAAGGTTGGTAGAGTGCGGCGAAGGAGTTGTGTATAACGTTCGTTATCTTGCGGAAAGTGGTATGTCGGGGAAGCGGTTCGTTGTATGAATACCAGAGTAATGGACCACAAAGCTTCTTTGAGGGGACAGCCATGTTCAAACTTATCTTTACATTGTTTCCACTGTTTCGTGAAACAAGAGTAATCTCCAGATTGAAAGACAAGGTGGCACGAGAAATAGAAGAGGCATCTTTTATAAGCAAATCTTGTGATACGCGTGTCGCGAAGACTTCCATTACGCTGCATGCCACAGAGTTTGATTACTTGGATGGCCACCACTAAGCGAGGTTGGAACTAAAAAGTTTTCTTCCTTACTTTTTCTTGGGACCACGTGTCAAACATCCACTAATGAGGAATAGGCAGTGGGAGGCATATCTGACGGATGAGGGCCTGGAGAGCCAATTGGCTCTTCTGTACCAAGCCCAGCAAGCCGCTCGGGCCAGTGGAGCCCTGGATAGGAGTTCCAACCATCGTGCCTTGTTTTATTTATTTTAAATAAGTTTTTACTCACTCAGCGCGTCTATATTATATACCTGTCTGTTTTTCTCATCAAACCCTCAGTTGATAGTCTGCGCTATGTCTGTGTTTTCTTTCCTTCCATCTATGTTAATTCGCGCTGCCTAAGTCAAGGTAGAACTTTCATCATTGCGTGATCCATCCGTACACACTTGAATGCAGTCTTGGTGAGCAGCGTAAATATGTGGCAATGTTAGAGATTTCGGTTCTGTTACCAGCAACTTGGATTTACGCACAATTCATGCCATCCTCTTCGTTACTGTAGTCCGTGTCGCGCCGTTAAATCCTTACATAGTAAGTGACAACAGGGCACCAATGGTGTCTAAACGAGCGTGTTGTTCTTTCACAGCTCGTATATAGGAATCCCCGCAGGACTCTATCCGTGCACCACATCGCCTTTCGCTAAAAAAAGATCTCAATATTTGTCTTCTATTTGCGGTATGTCAACTTCGCAATTAATATCTGCTGGATATTGCGAATGATCACGTAAACCCAACAACAGAAATGCTAAGGGAGGCTCACCTAAATAGAGAAAGGTATGTGCGAGGTTTTGTTTTGGTAGCTTGTGCGGGTTAAATGATCCACAGTCAACCTTCCTGTCGGATCTATAGTTCAGTCTACATACCGGTAGGATCGAAAGCGACCGCCTTATATAGCTAGGAAGCATTACTTTTTATCAGCAATCATTTAGTTCTCCGAAGACGCTAAGCACTAGACAGGAACCATTTCTGAATGCTTCGAAGTGCATTACTAACACGCCTGCCTCCCGACGAGCAACATTGGAAACCACAACCACGATGGCGCCACTGCTCAAATGACAGCAGCCCCATGTGCACTAAAGCTGATATCTAAAGCTGGATGAACAGGCAAAGCATGGATAAAAAGAGTCGGGTAAGGTATGGGATTTGATTTTACTAAAGCAGTTTATTCTTTTATACAGGTTTAGTAAAATAAATTGTAACATATCCTCACAGCTCTGGCTCACACAAAAAATAGCTTTTTTTTCTGGCTTAAGGTTCAGTTGGGGTTCGGCACACTGCAGCTGAATAGCTAGTTACTCCAGGGTTTTCATTTTAGTGTGAAAGAAATCAGATATTTAATTAAGTGAAGGTATCTCAATATACAGCGAGATTATATTCACTTCCACTTGCACGTGCACCACTATAGCCTTTTTCACTTGCCCGGGCAACCTTAATGCAAGTCCAGCTGCTGCTGAGATACTTGGGTTACGTCGATTCGGATAATATAGCAGAACGCAACACGAACCTGTAATGCAGAAAGCACACACGGCTGAATATAATGAGGTTACCGCGGCTAATGGTCCGTATACGAAGGAAAAAGAAAAAGTGGCATAAAGAATGTTATAACCACAGTATACGCGATAGGGGGGCTGTCACCATATAGGTTAGCAGCGAAGTGACAGAGTATGATATTTTTTAAACCGAAGAAACTGTTTTTGCCTCTTGGTTAATGGCATGGATCATGTGCTGATGTATACATCGCTATTGCCGTGTCTCGCTGGTGCTTGTATTAGTCCCTATTATGCAAGCTGATGTTTACGCGTAACTGATACATCGGTCTCACGAAAGCCTGCGCTTCGTTAACTCTGACGGCAGTGGTGAGTCAGAGTAAAGTGTCCTGATGAAACCGCCTTTATTGCAACATTGCGGGTTGTCTTGTACGATCATTCGGGCAGTTTGCGGTATATTCTATACTGTATACGTGTAATATATGCTTTGCCAACGCGGTGGGTTCTTCTTGAGTCCTGTGCGTGCGTTTTTGGTTGGCGGACATGGTTCACTTAGTTGCGCATCGAATACCGTTTAGCAGGCGCCACACAAAGCACTTGCACTCGGGCTCTCGCCGCTTCTTCGTGGTGTGGTTTTACACCATTACTAATAGGGAACAGCGCTATCCGCTTCTCGTTCCGGTGATCAACTGCCGCACATGCGCTGGCCGTCTTAACTCGTGTGCACTTTCCTTGCTGTGTTCGTGTTACGTTCTGCTGTTTTAAACTAGTCGAATTAAGTTCGCACTCTTCACGACGTGACTTGAGAAATTTGAAGGAAAGGCAAGAAAAGGATAAATAGCACAATCATTTGAGCCCCAAAATAGGGACGCATGCTTAATTGAGAATAATTCTCAGCGTGACCATCTGTTATCACATAATTCCGATATTCCCGGTGATCAAAGAAATAAAAAGAAAACGATCGTTGTGGCATTTATAGTGTTACAAAATACGCATATATGTAATCGGTATGTTTGAGTCTAGGTGAAGCTAAGCTTTAGTGAAACGGTAATTTGAATGCTTTACAACTAACCGTGATGCGTAAAATTTTGTTTACTTTCGTGGTATGCAACGTGTAATCTAGTAGACTGTTCATGATTATCTATAACCAGCCGTGGTTGCTTATTGGCTATGGTGTCGGGCTGTTAAGCACGAGGTCACGGGATCGAATCGTGGCCACGGTGGCGCCATTTCGATGGGAGTGAAATGCGAAACCACCCATGTATTTAGATTTAGATGCACGTTAAAGAACACCAGGGGATCCGAATTAATCCGGAGTTCTCCACTACGGCGTGCCTCATAATCAGATCGTGGTTTTGGTACGTAAAGCCCCATAATTTCAATTTCATGTCTATCTATACACCCCAAAGATCACAACTTTATTGTCATACAATTTTCATGCTTACGCTCTACACCTCTCACAAGCTATGCCGAAATGCGCACACCAAATGACGCGGATGCGCAGTGTGAGACGTCTACGCAGCCATGTAACGTGAACGAAGACGATGTTTCAGCTGGTCAAGGGAAGAATGGCGATGACAGGTGCATGCATCGAAAAGTACGACACGTATCAAGCAACACATAGGCATTCTGTACTTTTTGTGTCACAGTGAGACATGACCATCATTCTGGTGGATTCACAAAAAAAAAGAACAAAAAAAAAGAACGGGCACACACCCTGTGGCACATACCGAATGGTTTAATGAAAGACGATAAAGTAAATCAAAGAATCCGTAGAAGATTAGCCACTATTCCAAGCCAAACAACTGCCCGTAATGCACTGATAAAAAGTTAATTAATGAATTTGTGTTAATTAGTCTTTTCAG
This sequence comes from Dermacentor silvarum, assembly GCF_013339745.2. NCBI lineage: Eukaryota > Metazoa > Arthropoda > Arachnida > Ixodida > Ixodidae > Dermacentor > Dermacentor silvarum. The sequence continues at coordinate 310,202,115 of NC_051154.1, forward strand.
AGTAACTTAAGCAGCAGCAAAGTATTTCCGCCTCGCTGTAGAGCTCGTATGCGAAGACGACAGGTGTCTCACGTCATAGCTTTTTTTAAATAAAAATCTTTATTGTCCGAAAGAAAACGCGCTGTATATTTGCACATTTTGCTGCGCAGTCCAATTACATTTAATTTTTACTAGGTGGATCATGTTGAGGAGCTCACCAAATACGGGACGCATGTGTACCTGCTACGGGATCGCAATTTATGGCACGACATGCAAAACTCCGGAAGCAGGATTTCCCCCATATCTAACTTCTCTACAAGCCATTATGGCCGCGTTCACGCTAGTAATGCTGTTAAAGATGGGACGCGCGTTCTGATTACTTGGGCAGTGCGTGGAACGAAAGGTGCAAGGAATGATGCCACAAGCCCGTATATGTTGACACCTTATTTATGATTCAAGCCTGAGGTCACCATCTCGGTTACGTCCAGTCAAGTGTGTGGACAAGCACATAGCAGGTTTGGCACATCGTCTATTCTGCGGCCAATACGTACTGATTTCCTAATCAACCATTAGCAAAGGGTACGCGCCTCTTTACCGGACGGGACCAAGATCTCCCGACTTTAGCACCAAAAGCCAATAAGAAAAAAAGTTATCTCACGCCACGAAAGAACGCAGTGAAAGGCATGGCCGACGAGAAATGCCATCGGTGTATGGCAACCCCCAAGACTTGCACGTGTGATTAGCGTAGTTTCAAAAGTATACACGATGTTCCAGAGCCACTGCGGTGGTTTAGTGGCTCTGGATACCCGGTCGCAGCGGCCACGTTGCGATAGGTGTGGAATGTAATGACGCTCAGGTACCGTCCTTTGTATGCGTGTTAGAGACCCAGGCTTGTCAAAATAAATCCGTGGCGTCCCTCATATCCCACTGTGCAGTTTCGTGAAGTTAAACCCCACAATTTATAGTACCGTATTTACCCACATTATGCTCGAACGCCCTACATTGTCCCTCAAAAATTAGTGTTTTTTTTTTCCTCGAGTCGCACCCTCGAGAATTCCTGCAGCAACTGTCGTATGCTGGCTGCGACCGGTGATGTTGATAGCTCATGGCTTCCGAGCGCCGATTTAAGCGTCACGAACATTATCGGTGCGCACAGTACCACAATCCATTTCAATCCAAACCAGCCAAATCCATTCCAAAGTGGTGAAGTTTCTGCCACTGTGCGAAGTTTTCGATTTGCACGTGGTTAGCTAACGTCGGCATTATTTTTCTACATGTCGCTTCGCCATGGGGCGATACCGAAGCTACACGGCTGGTTTCCAGCTGAAGGTCGATGACAGTGGCGATGCAGATAGCGGTGACCAGAGACGTTAGTGTCGACAGCGACGCATATGTAGGGGCAGAGTTATTTTCTTTATTCGTTTAGTGACTCTAGATTCAGCTAGTGCCTGCAAATAAAGGACATGTGCAGATCCTGATTTTGTAACCTATACACTTATTACAAAATGCAAGTGCTGCTTGTATAGATACAGGTGAGTGATCGTCAGTGATAGAGCTGAGATCTGTTGCTACGTCGGCGATATCCACAGCGGACTTTCTATTCTTCTCTTAATATTTCTCTCCCTTTTTTCCTTCCCCCAGTGTAGGGTAGCCAACCGGGCTCAGTCCTGGTTAACCTCCCTGCCTTTCATTAATCATGTTCTCTCTCTCTCTCACACACACAGTGGTTATCGTGAGAGCCATGATTATAAAGCCACTTCATATTTAATTTTTTTATTTAGCAATTACAATGGTCTCCCGGAAAACTACCCCCGATTAATTATCGCACCCCCCAACTTCGCAATCATTCGAGAAATAAAGTGCGAGCAATATGCGAGCAAATAGGGTAGCACAAGCCCGATACACAAAATGCGACATCAGGGCGCATATCTTTGATACGGTACCATACAAAATAAATACCCGACTATTTAGTGAATATGTGCTTCTTTTTATTGTTTCAAGACAAAAAAATGGTTTTCGGGCATGCCGAGCTTTGCTCCGTATTGTACGTAGCGCAAGTTCCCAGCGCGAGCATATGGTGTTACGGCTCGCCTTTGTGACGAACATTGGTGTCACGCGACCAAGAACGATGCCCAGTTCTTCAGCCTATCACTCAGACAACGGCAACAATTTGCACGTTTTAGATGTCGAAAAGCCCTGCGAGTGTAAAACGCGAACTCGCATGTCCGCCAGTATCGTCGTCTGTGCGCACGTTTCTGCCCCTGTGCGCAGCCTTCGGCTATTCTTTCTGATGCACACTGACTAGGCCGGCACGGCGGCAGTGCGTCTGGGCAAGTCGACCGAGCACCGACAATCTCCATTCCCTCCCTCTCCTGGGCGAGAGTGTTCCTCTTAAGAGGCTTATTGATCCTTCGCCTTCGCTCTTCGTTACGAGAAGCTTGTCGCGCAGACCACTCTTTATGTAGCGATGTAATTAGACCTCTTGTTCTTCGCTACGGCGCCTTGTCTTTGCCTGGGCTCTCCCTCTACGTTAATAAACTCTGGTCAAGCTGTAGGCCGTTGGGCCAGCGCTACCCCTAGGGGCTTGTGAACCCCTTCGCAAAAATGGCCATGGATCATATCTCAATAACTAACAGTACACCAAGGGTCACATTTCATGCACATTCAATTTCGTCCAAACAGCGTAAAAAGATAACATTTATTACCTAAACATCTGCAAAATAAAAAAACCCTACATTTCCCAATTTATTAAAGGGGCCCTGAACCACTTTTTATCGAAGTAGAGAAATACATTTGAACTTAAACTACACTATTTCAGAAATACGTTGCCGGAAAAAGGTACTTCAATACGTTCCGCAGAAGCGGAGTTCTTCGCAATCAAAGGTCACCTATGATGCCCTGGCACGAATGCGTGTGGTCTGACCTTAAGTTTCGCGTGGTTCGAGGCTAGTTCAATGTTCGAAGCAAGTCCAATTTTGCGAGACCCGATGGCTACGACACCGATTAGCATTTTGGCCAAAGTTTTATTCCTACGCTCGCGGCCACGGCCGTGTGTGAGCAGACGGTATATAGTCAGCTTCTTCCAGAAGTACGTAATTATTATCGAAATTCGCACAGGTTATCGCTTGCTTCAGCCTGTTTATTAAACTTCGTCAATAAATGTACACAGTAACAGTAGGAAGACGCGCATTAATCCAAACACCCTTCTTGATTGGTGTCAGCTATTGGCCAATAGCATCCACGTATGGGAATATGCAATATGACGAATTATAGCACCCGAAAACGGTGAGGAGAACGCGGCTTCTATTGAAAAGAGAGTGTTTGAGAAAAAGGTGACTTTGCGCTCCACCTGCGAGCTCGATGCGCCTCGCACGACTGAGAAATTTTGCTTAGCTGTTCACAGCAGCGTATGCTATCCGCAGACTGCGTTTTTTCACCAACCCCGTGGGGTGGTTCAGGACCCCTTTAAAGAAATACTGTCACATACACTTTACAAGCTGTTAGGATTCTACCACGTGCTTCTTGCACGTATACAAGTACACAGAGAGATGACACTTACGTGTATGCAGATTGGCAAACACTGACAATATACCTTAACTCGAAAAAATGTGGTATCGCAATGCCGGACCCGGAGTAATCAACATCATCGGGATGTCATGGCACAGCAAGATTTCGTCACGTCGTGAAGCAACAGGGACATAGGTATTATGATGTTCATAATTTAACCCACGTATGCTGACCCATAGAAGAGATGTTCCACGTAATAAGCGCACCAGAAGAGGAACGTAGTGAATTTATAGTGGCGCTGCAGTCGCCTAGTCTTCGTGCTTGTGCCACTGATAAATTGGTTAGAGACTGTATTCCTGCCTAACTTTTGCGACCAGTTTAAATCGCACTTGGCAACATCTTGAGAAGCCGGCGCTGGCAACACAAAATATGATACTTGTTCAGAGGTTAGAGGTCACTGTCAGCAGCTGGTACGTTTTACTAATGTCGACAGCATGACATACAGTCCCGAAACAATAATCGGCATCTATCTTGCGTGCCTTTCGTTTGCGCACTCGGTGAGTTCAGGTCCCGAACGGCACGCGCGTTATCAGCGTGATGTATCTTCCTTGAAAAGTAGCAAGCGCAGAGTTTTCAGGAAAGGGAGCGCAATGCGAGACAGATTATCACTACTTGGGGACAGAATATGCCTGAAACTGTGCAACCATTTGTTTTTTCAAGTATATAGGGTTGCAAATTGCTTCCCTTAATTTTTTTTCCATGTGGAGATCGCGTCTAGTGAGCAAACTTGCGTACTGGGCTAATCTACATTTGCGGACGACAGATACGAGCAGGCGATGGTGATTTGGATGATGAAGTGATGTGTGGTGCACCCGCCGTGGTAGCACAGTGGCTATGTCGTTGCACTGCTGAACTCGAGGCCGCGGGTTCAGCCCGGGCCACGAAGGCCGCGTTTCAGTGGAGGCGAAATTCAAAAACGCTCGTGTCAAGTCCAGCAATCTGGGACATCGACTACGGCGGTGAAGCCGACCCTGGGGCGATGCGGTCGGCGTAACTCTATGGGCAGCATTTTTTAAAAATCGATTGCTGAGCAATGGCTCGTTTTTCGCGATTTGCACTTTAGGCACTCAATCCCGACAACGTTCTCACGCTATATGTCGAGTGTAGTTTAATTCCGCCGGCTAGATTTTTTTCCTCGGGCACTTTTGTAGACCCATTTAAAATGCATGGGGTGATTTTTAAAACGTCAATTACAGCACAGTAAAAACTAATCCGCTAATTGCACTCTAGTGGCACATACTGTAGGTCTTTCTATATGTGTAGGTTCAGTTTCGTTTTATTCCGCTGGCTGAATTTTTTTCCTGGGACGCTTTTGTTGGGCTACTATGCGGCAAAGCATCTCTACAGGGGCAAAAGATTCGTCCGCCGTTGAATTGATGGGAAAGAGCTTGTGGACCATGCTAAAAATGAACACGAATGTGCAGCTCTGATGCATATTTGCGCCCTGGCGTATAAGGAAAGATGATGGTGTCAGATTCTGCAAGAAGGAGCGGGCCAAATGGCTTTATGGAGTGCCATCCAAGCGCGAAGCCTGGTTGCGCGCCCCCCTTTTTCTCAAGTTTCGGTGCATGGTAAAGTGTTTCATTTGGTATTTAGAAAGGTAAGGTGCTTAGACAGATTTAGTATTAGGCAAATTTTTGACACAAGAGGACATCGCCAAATAGAGCACATGTTACGTGTGTTTGCGTGTTACTTGTTAGGTGTTTACTTAATTTGTTACGTGTGTTACGTGTGTTTAGTGCAATGTGCCGACAATGCGAAGGTTTGAATATTATCAGTGTAAAAACAGATTGAAAGGAAAAACTCATGATCTATAGTGCGCGTGACGGAACGAAATAAAGAGGAAAAGATAGTCTCCGTGTTACAGCGAAAATCAGCAGCTTCGTCTCGTTTAATAAACGATGCCATTTTAGTTTTAAATGCATAAGCATTTCTATGCCTACCAAATGAGAAATTTGTCCGTCCGTCACATAAGACGAATGCAATGGCTCATAACCACGTAAGGCAGAGGCTACAAGCGCTCAGCGAAGTGAACCGAACAGCGCATGCATTCATTGTGGTCACCCATACAATACACAGAACAGCACATGTTTCAATAAAGAACAAGTTAAAAACAAGCATCCGAACCATGAATAAAACATTGCATGCCCCCCTCAGCAATTGTAGTGGCAGTTTTGCAAGAGCTTCGCTGGACATCCAGGTTGATAAGGACCGATAATAGTTGACAACGGTCGGATCATGTTCGATAAGGTTGATAACGACCGATGAGGGTTGATAAGGTTTATGCTGGTCGAATCAAGTTTCATGACATTTATAATGACACCGGGCTGCGTGGCGATTGGCAAGTGGCACAATGCTTCCGCATACTTACACAACTCCCAGGGAAGTTTCCGCGTGGTTTCTTTTTTTCAGTTCGGACGTATAACTAAAATAATGCGTGCCTGTTAAGTGTACGCTAATCTCGCACGTTATACGTCAAGGTAAGGTTGTGAAGGTTTGAGAAAGTGAAGCCGGAACCGCTGAACTACACCGGGTCAATTGTTGTAGGGCCTGCTGTGAGCCACACGATTGCTTAGCTGCGCAAATAGGTAATCGCTTGACAATACTTCTCGGAGCCCCGCCTTGTCGGGAATATTTACTCTCGTAAGGTGACTCTTACAATGTCCTCGTAGCGCAACAAAACACTGGTCTGACAGTCGTTCGGACATGACTAACCTGATTCCGGGCTTTTAAATGCTGTCGCACCAAATCGCTTGGAAATACGAAGAAAACATACAATGGGTTTGTTTCTCCACAAACTCGGTCGTACTGTGGGGAAACAAGCTTCTAGTTTATGGCAGCGGTATTTCCCGTACACAACTTTTTTTTTATTATTGTGAACGCAATTATATGTACACGCCAGGCGCATTTACGCCGACGTCATCCGCGTCACCTTCGCTGTCGCCGCGATGTTCCGTGTGAAGTCCGAGTGCGATAACATCGCGGCCGGATGCCGTATGTTGCCGGTGCGAATGGAAGCGTGCCAGATTTATCTGAGAAGCCTGGTGGCTTAACCTCGAAGGTTATGAAAAAAGGCGCACAACAATGCCTCATGCAAGCACATCTCGCTGTGTATTGTGTGTATTACATGGACAAACAGTTGCACGCAGGGTAACGTTTAACATCAACTCACCACTCTCGCATTGCACTAAATGCTGAAGAAAATAAACATTCACTGTTAACACCACCGCGTACTATCGTCAGTCAAAGCAAACAGCAGAGAAGGCTTCGCTTACTCTGCTTCCCACACTGAGTCGGATCCATATAATTTTATTGCGATTGCAAATATATGGACACTCCAGGCACATTTCCACCGTCATCGTCGACGTGATGTTTCGTATAAAGTCCAAGAGCGATAACATCGTGGCCGCGCGTCGTATGGTGTGGGTAAAGTGAAAGGGTGAAAGGGTGAGCAGAGAATGGTTGCTCAATCTCGCGTGAGCAAGGGAGGAAGGCGGGCAAAACATGACAGCAGATCCACGAGGTGAATGATGATGAGTGGGCGAAGCTCCGGAGGGAATCATCGGATCTCCCGCTTAAGGGGACGCTAGCACAAACGCGTTAGAAACGTGCAGTACTCTCTAGTAAGGGGGAGCGGCCACAGCGTCTTACGCAGCCATTTACACATGCCGGAACGTGCACCGCGTTTGCCGACGCCATCACATGACTGCTGAGAGAGTATACCCCCCGTATTCATAAACGCTCCTCGACTTGAACTTGACTTGCCACCGCTTTGGGCAGCGCGTTCGAAACGCGTTGAAGGTAAGGTGGAGAGGCCACAGCGTCTTACACCAGCTTCTTACACGGGCCGTAACGCGCTAGCACAAACGCGTTAGAAACGCGCTAGAAACGCAGCCTTTCGTTAATGTTGGGTATTTATAGCCATCGTGGTGCGTTTATCCATGTCCGCTTCGTGGCGTAGTGGGCTAACGCCGCGCGCTCGGAAGCGAGGGGTCCCTGGTTCGATTCCGCGCTACGGACACAACTTCGAAATTTTTTTCTCATTTTTCTCAGACTGGTTACACACTACTACTACCACGACGGGGACGGAACGGGTGCCGCTATAAGGAGCTTCGCCCCTAAAAGCGCTCCGCCTTCCATCGCGCACAAGGCCGCAGGGAAAGTGGGGGACGCTTTACTCCCGTGGCGGCTACGTATGACGCGGCTGAGCACGGCCACGCGGCCCCGATCGAGAAAGCGATCTGCGCTGGGTACAAAGTCTAGGCGGGCCGATGGCTGGGACCCTATAACGTAAAACTATTCCTATCTGTCTTCCTTCCAATCTCCTGATGTCCAATTTACGTAACCGCCAACGCAGGCATCGGGCGGTGACTCGCAGCGTTGTTTGAGAAGGCTATTGAAACGCTCTCCTATTTTATAGGAGGTCACTGTTGTTTGCTTTCAGAAGCAATTGCATTGCCTAACTTGACATATATTTCTGGCCTGATTAGCTAACCAAGGGCGAGGAGCACGCAGAAGTGGAGGTAGTAAGGTGGGGCCGTGCTAGCGCAGTGAAAGTAGATAACCTGATGAGGAGGGTGTTGCCGGCGTCTGCGTTTGCCCTGCTTCTTCGTACTTAGCTTTCGGTGTCTGCTAGAAAATCACGCAGGCGTGCAGTGGAAACGTACCAATGCAGCTAAAACGAATCTTCAGTGAAGAAAATTTGACATAGCGATGTCGTTTACGTACCGAAAGGGCTCGACAACCATATAATGTCACGCAAAATTTTTAATATAGGCAAATAAATCCATTCTCTACGGCAGCTCCGACTAGCCAGTGCCAGAGCGATCGGCGGGTACCCACCTTCTATTCATGTTGGAACGGGGCAGTGTCCGGCTATTTAAAAAAATTAAGTTTTGATCGGCGTAATAATGCATCTTTAGTGCGTACACGCCACTTTGACGCAGTGATTTTTCACGGTTTTTGGACGTGAGGTGATAGACAGGCGAAGTGGGCGCAGCCCGAAAGACCTTTGACTAATTGCGGATGGCTGATGGTAAAAAGGTATTGAATCGAAAAATGATATTTTTCTGTTGTTCGTTCTCACATGCATAATTAGTGTGCACACGTCATATAAGAGTGAGCAGCTCTCGCGGTTTTAACAGCGGAGCTGTTTAAGCCGAGCGTTACTCCGTAACCGGCGAACAGAAATTGTGGGCCGATCCTGGCGGTAGTGCAGAAAGGGTCCAAGCGCAATGACACATACCTCTGTGAACTGGCGAAGCTGAGCCTGGTTAAGTCTAGCTATGAATGGTTGGGACTACTTAAGCTTAGTCTGTCATCGATAGACAATCGATAGTCAACCAGTAGCTAATCGATAATCGATAAATGATCAATAAATTCCGGAAAATGCTGGGGATGGCTTGGTAGTGCTTAGCCTAGCCCAAAAGCCAGGTCAAGCTAGGTGCCCATCAGCTCCGCTTTCTCTGTAGCATTGCGCCTCCCGTGCAAGCTACGGTAATATTTTTCCTTTACGTTGCGTGAAAGACAAGTAAAGTTGTGCAATCATGGAGGCCTGATTGCAAAAATAGAATAGAAGCAGTTTGGAATAGCTTTTCGTTAAAGCAACCCTGATGCCTCCGTGTGCGATGTATTCTCGGCGCAATTAGTTCGCGTTGAAGCTAGAAGTAGCACGATGGACAATTCGCTCTCTGTTGCTGCCGCTCTCCCCCACGCCATCGTTTTGACAGCGAGTGTCCGCGCTTATCGAGAGAGATGTGTTCGTGTGTGATTGTGCGCGCGTGACAACGTGCAGGTTAATTTAGTTAGTAAGCGAATGTTTACAGCAGTTTATGCAGCTGATAAAAGGACTAACCTTAGTTTGCACAGCTGTCTAATAAATTTCTGTCGCAATCAGTGATTCGCCTGTCGGGCGAAATTGACCTTATTATTGATAATATTGTAGTAAATATTATTATTACTTATTACGCTCAAGCCAGGCGCAATACACATACAAGTTTCGAATACAGGCGCCGTTCTGTCTTATTGCGACTGAGTGCCGATATCTTTTTTCGAGCAAATGGGGCACAGCGTGTCGTTTACAAAAAGCAGCTTGGTGTCTGCCACTGCGTATACAGTGGCATAGACATGTTGTAAATCCGGTTTTCTATTGGATGGCGCATATCAGCACGCCGAAAGAGAATTTCGGGTGGTGGGTCAATTCCTTGTTGGAAAAATGGATATATTCTCTCGCGCAAGCCGTAGCTTTAAAAGTGAATCCAAAGTACAAGTGCCCAAAAATGGTGGTATTAGGTAGTGTGCGCTCTTTCCCGTCTCTTGTTGTTTTCTTCCTGTTTGTTTTGGGCAGCGTCTCATTACATTAAAATAACGTCACTGTCTCGTTCGACGGAAACACCTAAACATTCTTGCAGTAGGTAGAGTCATCTGCGTTCGGCGTTCATAGAAGTAGTCCCCGTCCGAGGTGATCAAAAAGCACAGTGCTACTTCATCTTTCTTTTTCTTTTATTAAACGTGCGACATTTAACGGTAGTGCGCGCAGGCGAGTATTACAAGCTTTGGCGCTGTGGTTGTTTTTTGTTGAAAGTTGCACACGTGGCTCCACCCTCGTGCGGCCGACACATGGACTGTCAGGGTATGGTCATTTATCGGACAATGTCAGGGCTTCTACTTTGATTTCTCGCCAAAGAACCATCCCACCCCCCTAGTCGGTCAAATACCAGTTACAACCTTACCACAAACAATACAAATTGGCTTTGTGCTTTTGAAAGCGGATAGTGATAGTCTATCAACTCACTGTCTTTAGATCTTAGCAATTGGTTTCTTTCTAGCCCATGCTGCGCTAGAAAAAAGTCGGCAGAAATTTTTTTTTTGGTTACAATAAGCATTCTCAATATGAAGTTGTTAAAATTTTCGACAATATTCGTCTTTTCCCGCAATGCGACGTGTGTGGCGGCGCTGTGTAGAGCTTCGGGAAAAAAACGGTCACTCTCGTTAAAAGCTAAAAGCTTTTTGAGTGGCATGACACCATTTACACATCCTTACGTTGTCATTTTCTAGGCACATGAAGAATTTGTGCTCTCCAAATCAATTTTCAATGGTGTAAGTGCTGCATTGATTTGCTTCTTTTATTTAATGTACTAAGCTAGAAAATGCCGCTAGTCAGGCATAATAGAGCACAGAGAAAAGACACAACTGCACGCGGCATGGTCTTATCCTTACAATAAATGCTCTAACGAGACAGATCATGAATCCAACTACAAAATGATATATCGCACCAAAGGAATGAGGGAAAACCACTAGGACACACTAAGTTCGACAATCGTATTGTTAACAGGTGATTCAAGGATGACGCAAGGCGACAACTGTTGCATATGACGGCGTGCATACGACTAGACCATAAATAGAATAACATGACTTTAGTGAACTAAGAACCAATATGCAGGCCATGCGGTAAAACTTTATTATAGGAACACATTTTCAGCATTGTTCGTACAACTCAACGCTTGAAGCCTGTGTATATTTGTGGCGGTACGTATATGCTTTATTGCTGCTTGGCCCACTTTGGTTATTAGCCTGCATAACACCGTGACTAAATTTCGCCTCATCGCACGCACATTTAAGCCTCCTTGAAAACAGAACTAGGACGATTCAGTCACTGGAACAGTCTTTCATTTATTTATCACACAGTCCCATATTCGCTCGAGGAGGATTATAGCGGGGAGGATGCATACACGCATTAAAATTTTTTCAAGGTAACATTATAAGAAGTGATATCCAAACCTAACAAGATCTAAAACAGAGAAACAAAGCACCTGGGGCCGAATTAAGAAAGCTTTTCGATCGTAAGTGCTGCACCACGATTGGCTGACACCTGCTTCTGCGAACAGTTTTAGCGTGAGAACGTTCTTGTGAATTCGGCCCCAGTATGTAGCATACAGTAGTTACAATGAGCCTAAAAGAAACAGATATTGAAATTAAAGGCGTGTAAAATTGTTATACATTACCAGGAATTTGGTACATCGCCGAACAGCGCTTCTAGCGGCCGCCTCTGAAACATACGCGTTTTCTATGGGAGAGCGTCGTTTTTTCCAAATAACTGATCATAGAAGCCATCTTTTAAAATATTCCCGTGGAAATAGGCTCTAGGCGCTTAGCCCGAAATGTCATGCAAGTGGTACCATTACTTTAGGCAGAAAACCCGTTCCAAATTGCGGGCGAAGTTTCAAGTATGGGAGTCTATTGAAAAGCCAAAATTGTGGAGGCTTTTTGGCCAGTAAAAAGCAATTTGCGATGAACCTATTGCATCGATTGAGGTATTCCTGGGGATTTATCAACTTCAATGAATCAGCTTTCAGCTAGTTGCAGCAGCAGCTCTTGAAATGGCAAAGAAGTCGTTCCAAAATCGCAGTTTTCATAACAAGGTCGCGGAAGTTAGTGTGGTTCATACATAAACCTAGTTTTCGCCAACAGCAGCGCTTCGAAGCGTTAGCCGATAAAGGGACTTTAGCAGCCGAGCGTGTTGAGCGACAACAGATCAAGATCACTGATACCCCAACCGTGAGTTCGCAGGTTCGAAGCCAGCTGCGCCGCGCTTCTTCTTATCACTTTGTCGCTGCTTAGTTTGGCGGTTTTCCGCCAGATGGCATATTCCGAAATGCAAGTCGTTTGGTTTCGGTTCTTGTTTGGTTTATTTCCACTGTACCAACGTCTTCCTAAAAAATAGCTGGCTGGTTGCGAGAACATGCGAACGTGCTTCCAAACATCTTTTGCACTTTAGGTATATTGTATTTTGGAGAATAAACCCAGGTAACGTGTTTTGAAAGTTCATTTCTTTCTTAAAGCGAATATTTATGAAGACATTAATAAGAAATATTTTGCCTTTTCAGCTATGTCTTGGGAAAGGCGTGTTTGTGCGACTCTTGTGCGGCTTGAAACGTACCACAAAAATAAATAGCGTCCAGTGTTTGCAATTAAAAGACACAGAAGTAAAAAAGTTGGCTGCAGCCCCAGACGTAGCATTTTTACAAAGGAATACAGTTGAAGCTATTTGAATGAGTATATTTGCATTATATCAAAGCAGAATTTTTGCGCATACCTGATCTTCGGTGCAAATGAAGGCTGTCCGAATTATTGCACAAGCTTGTTTGCTTCGTACAAACCAGTACCTCGAAACAAACATTCTACCGTCAATATGCAGCGCACGTGTCTTATCATTTGAACCATTCCAATATACTTTCACCAGATTCCAGAAATACTAAAGGTCTTCATATCCTTTTACCCTTTTACCACAACTTACGCAGATGAGTTTTGGAAATTATGGGAAAAGACTTTGGGACGTGTTAATGCAGCCTGTCGTGTAAAAATAGAGAATGATTTCAATCACAGACCACACCCTTTTTGAGTTATGCCCACAAAGTTGTGCAAGAAGACACTGTTTTCGGCTACAATTACCGAAGTTGCCATATAGCATTCTGTTGTTGTGTTCTTGACTAACTCTATTGCTGAATCAGGTCACAGCACCATGATATAATTACTGATGCAATTCGTTAGTAATTCTGTGAGAATATTCTCCTACCCTAAATTTAACATGTTTGAACAATTGAAGAAACATGAGAAAGGACCGTGAGAGTTTGCAGAAATGTTCATTTATTAGAATCGTTTATGACCCATATCGGTACGGTCGTTTTGTCATGATCACGCTAGCGTGCACTGAGCATGCTGGCGTGATCATTTTGTCTACTGCCTATAAATAAAATACAAAAGTGTCGTTCCTTGTGCGTGAGTAGCACAATGGCAGCTGAACCTTTCATATGGTCCCACTAAGCCAAACCTTCCCTTTTCTGCCATGGTGCCAGAGGACATGTCAATTTCAAACTTGATTTTTGCCCTTTCAGTTTCCTAGAAAGCGTAGGGAGGTACACAAGACGAACAGGCGAAGTTTTGAAGTAGTCCTGAGATTTGAGTAAAATTTCATAGGCAATGTTATTATTCTTTATTTGTTTACAAATTTATTACACCTCGTTGGTGATAATAATGACGTACTACATAGTAGTCTAGTTCTTATACTTAATAAATCATGTCTGAGATGGCTGTCCTGAAAATTAACCAAGTGTAAGCATTTCATGACGTTGGCTGGAAGGCCATTCATTAAAAAAGTTGTGCGCAGAATAAAGAAAATACAGGTGTTGAATGGCACAGTCACCGTCAAACGTTTACGCGGCCGAGATTCTGCAAATAAGTTCATTTTCAACGCAGCTACGCCCACAGCCAGTAAAAGCATGCAACACTTTTCTTTACTCTAGACCAGCATACGCTGCAAATCCGAATACCACGATGCGTGCCTCAGGTGTAGAAATATATTTTTTCAGCTTCAGGCGTGCGAAAGCTTTGGACGCTTACTATACGTTCTGAAGGCCAGACTGCTTTTTAGCTTATACGTGATGACAAGCGCCGAGCTCTTGATGATGGAATATTGGAGCGTAGAATCGTAGAACTTGTGCAAGGTCAGGTGACTTCACGACGCAAACCTAGCGATAGAAGCTCAGCATGTTTTTTGTTTATTAACACATATGATAAATGAATAGTCAGAGTAAATTAATGTTACTGTCTGTTTCTGGACAGACTCGAGTGTAATGCATACGTTCTATATCTCTGAAGGTTCCATGCTAATTTCATACAGGGCATTCATATTCGAATTTTTGGTCTGTCTTACGCCTACCGAATCTTTAGCAATGACAAGAGGTAGGCAATTGCTTCTTGGGATGTAGCCGAGGCCATGATAGATGTGATTAGTTATGCGGTATATGTGAGTAGGCTGACTGGGATTATTACATGAAGTACGCCAACGTACCTAGGTTAAGTCACGGTGGAAAAGAGAGCCCTTTATTGTATATATTGTGACGTCTCGGTTGAAACGACGTTTATTAGGCCCGGGAGCTCGTCAGCGAACCAGCGCAGCACACAGGCGATGATGATGAACACATATACAGGCGAAGAGGAGGATAGGTAAAAGCGCGAGGATGATGATGATAACATACAGATGAGGAAGATGTGCGTAATAAACGCCCACAATATGTTGAAGTCATGTGAGAGTGTCTCTGCTAAAAAGTTATAAGTTTAATAATATCAGGACTGAATAGCCTTCTGTTAAGCTGTTGGTAAAAATACTGTGTACGAAGTTCTATCGTGGTTTAAACTGCAACGTTATCAGCGCTTCCAAAAGAAAGGGACTACAAGTCCATCTTTCTCGGGCGTTCATTTCACCTAGGTACCACCGCCTGACTCGTGACCTTTATATTTTGAAATCTGCCCCGGTGAAGTAAGTTACGTTGCGGAAAAAACTTAATACCCTTTCTAAAGAATGAACCATCACAGCTTCCCGACAAAGTGCGGTACGATGGCGCAAGTCGTCTTGTGTGATCACGATAAGAACGACAGTCCGTCGTTAAAAATGACTTGTCACTCCCCGGTTTTCTTTTTTTGTCAAGGACGCGACTAACCCGTAGAAGGGTAATCCTGAATTGGCATGATGCTAGCGACTTTTTTGATTCCGGACGAGCGCGTTCTTTGTGTGTAATTCAGGCGCCTGGCATCGAAAGGCTTACACCTTCAAACAACGAAAGGCTTTCAGTAACTTCGGTAGCTCCACAGAAAGCGCGGACAATCAGTCCAATTTCAGCAAAAGCGCTCTGAACCAAGACACATATTTGCGATAAAGGCTCTCCTATATTACCCATAGCGAGAAATGTATCCACAAATTACACCTCATTATCCCGATGTGTTTATGAGCCGCACTCTGCTGACTGTATTCCGTAGTATGACAAAAAATATACTTTGTGCAGTGTCAGTAGCCTAAACGTAAAACAGGAAAATGAAGTCATCACAAAGACTGTCACATATCATAAATTGCAAGAAAAAAATATGAAACTGTACTTCATAATACTCGCAATGCAAACTTCGATGCATGTGATTCATTTCAATTTCCTATCTGTTCCAACCCGCCGTGGTTGCTGAGTGGCTATGGTGTTGGGTTGCTGAGCACGAGTTCGCGGTATCGAATCCCGGCCACGGCGGCCGCATTTCGATGGGGGCGAAATGCGAAAACACCCGTGTACTTAGATTTAGGTGCACGGTAACGAACCCCAGATGGTCCAAATTATTCCGGCGTGCCTCCTATCTACGGCGTGCCTCCTAATCAGATCGTGGTTTTCGCACGTAAAAGTCAATAATTTAATTTAATTTTTAAAACCTAGATGTTGCTAATCATAGTGGTTAAGGGGAAATAAACATGCACTCTTAGCGCGCGCAGAAACTACGACGGTTTCTAGTGAGGGGAGCTTCGCGCCGTGACGCAGCAGACCCCTTCAAGCATTGACAGTGCCGCATGCTGCCGGCCTAAGTATAGGGCGGTGGGGGCAACTCGGATGTGGCGGGGGCTGCCGTTGCTACGCGAGGATAATTGGATGTGACGGACGTTTGCGCCGAAGATTAAAAAGATTGTTGATAATAAAGCGATAGCTGTGCACTATGACGTAGCCAAACATGGCGGGTTTTAACGGTGGATCATGAACGCTATCACAGAGAAGGTTTACTGCAAAGAGTTATATGGCAGGTAGAGGCGCGGTGGGGTTTAAAGAGATAGCTCTGTGGCGGCCGTGCGCAAAAAAAAATTGTACCTTAAGTATCCTTACCTGATTTGAATGCAAAAGCATTATGACTTCTCTTTGTCATTACCAATAAAGACTTCTTAAGTATTGCAACCTGTTTGCGATCCTTTCTTCGCTTTATTTTCTCTACGTTCATTAATCACCAGACCACAACCATTCAGAACTCATCGCCAAGTAGCTACGAGTATATTGTGATCCACTTTAATCCGTCTTAACCAAATTTATTCCATTCTAATGTAGTTTACTTCGCCTTAATTCACTTTATTCCACCTTAAGTCACCCTACTCTAACTTGTAACTTTAATTAACCTCACTCTAATTCACCTTATTTCACAATAACTACACATAATAAATACTAATTAACATTGTCATACCATTTACTATCTTCTCTATTACTACTGATTTCATTCAAGACGCTGATGACGTCACATTGACTTTTGATACCACTCGTTGTGGACGACGCCGGCTTTTCTGCCTCATGGCTCATGTAATGCTTTCGCATTAATGACTACTGTAGACGACAATGGTCCGTCTGTACGGCACAGAGTAAACAGCTTTCCCACTTTCGTTGCGATTTGCGCAGCCCCGGTGCGCGGCGTCCAGTCATGCTCAGATTTGCTGCAGATAGTTCTTGCGCGGCGACGAGGGCGAGCCTGTATACTGCTGGAGTGCACGCGATAGGAGTGAGACCGCTGCTCCGGCCTAAGCGGCCAGAAGTGCTTCCTGATGCCGTGATGGGAACGCGCCTTTGCCGATACGGATGGCACAAGAGCTGAAGCAAGTGGTATACCGGCGTTGTTTCCGCCATGTTCTCCGCTCTTTGCCGAATAGAACGACTTATATCACTTGTCACGGCGTGACGACGTTCGGCCAACGGCGGTTCCGGTGGCGCGAGGGAACGAGAGGCCCTGCGTATACAGGCGCACTATCCCTCACCAGTACACGGGAGCCCAAGCCCAGAGTCCACTAAAGTTTGCTTAAGAGATTTAATGGTGGAGATGTGGTTTATGGTAAATGAAAAAAAATAATAAGTACGATAAGTAAGCCCGAGAATGTTGATTCCACTGTCAATCTGCATCAAATCGACAGATTTAACACATGACAACTTTTCTATAATCGCAATGGAACATTCGCATCACTTATGCTAAAACACTGCGTTAGATCTCATGTAAAGCTTTAATTCTTGTTGTACTTCCTCTATAATAATTCATTAATAATATTGTGATAGTAGTAGCAGTAGGGGTAGTAGTAGCTGTAGTAGAAGTAGTAATTTTTATCGTTATCTTCGTTTTTACAAGCACGTGGAAATGATCAGTGGTTGTTGCTCAGCAAAAACGATAGGCAAGAGTTGACATGGAAGAAGTAGAAGAAACGAAACGGACGCAAGTTTGAAATGGAGACACTGGAGCACCTAAATCAATAAATGGCTATGATTACTTTGCTGTTTCTTGATCGGCTGCTATGGCACCACGGCTTCTTTTAGCGATGACTGGCAGAAAAGTAACGCAGTTCTGGGAGTGCAACGCTTTAGCGTTACAAATGTTTATGCTACCTCAATTTTCAACAGATGGAACACGGAATTAAAGGGCGGCAGCACAGGTTGTAGAAGTCAAGTAAATATAACGCTCAACGAGCGTGCCAACGACCGCTTACTCCTACCGTTAAGAGTATCAGATGCGTTTTATGAACTCGAAAAGCGAATTCGCCGTCACATGTTGGAAACAATGAAAACTCGGAAAGCGCCGGTGCGACATGGTCAGCAACATTAGCCACACCCGTATTAAGTACCTAATCATGCTGTGGATTCCCCAGGCTGTGAGACGGCTAAAAAAACATCTTCTTCTTTCTGGGGTTTTACGTGCCAAAACCAGTTCTGATTATAAGGCACGCCGTGGTGGAGGGCTCCGGATTAATTTTGACCACCTGGGGTTCTTTAACGTGCACTACAACGCAAGCAGACGGGTGTTTGCGCATTTCGCCTCCATGTAAATGCGGCCGCCGCAGACACCACGAGAAACAATTGCTTGACTTGTTTGCCCAGCGTAAAATACCGGTAGTTTTCGCTGACTGATTTTAACGACCCGAATCTGAACAGGGGGCAATGGGGGATGCCGTAGTCAAGAGTACGGAATAATCTTGACACACTAAAATACTAAATATGAACGTGACTGCCAGTTGGCAGCTGATAATTTTCTCCAAACATTTTCAGGAAGGGCGCCCGATGTGATCAATCAGCTGGACCAGGGCAGGCAAAGTAAAATAAGAGCAAACAGAAGAAAGTCAACAACCTATTATTGAGGCGGTTCTTTTTTGTGGACGACAAGGCCTGGCTCTCCGTGGCCATAGGGACAGTTTGTCACCTTTACTTGGGAGTGTCGAGAGTTGCGTGCATGCGCTACTCTAGATGGAGGAGAGACACGACTGGCGGCACAGCAAACGAGGATTTAATACATACAGAGACGGTGAACACACGCGACACACAACACTAAAGCCGAAAGTCAAAACTAAAATGCGCACTCAACAGAAAGTGCAAAACTAACTAAATGCAACACTACTAGAAGATAACCTATCTCTGTCTCGGAGCCTAACTCCGTCTTAGAGTCTCTGCGTCAGTCTTAGCGCTGCCTCGTCAAAGTCTGGCCACCTTGGCCCCGGCCTAACTGCGTCGTGAACAAAACGTGATCGTCTCTTACGGATCGTCTCGACGTTCTAGTCGCACACGTGTCGGGCTCGTCGGAAGCGTTGAGAGTGCCGTAGGTGCCGACGCCTCGCGTTGTCTCTTTATCGGCGGTGAGCTCGTCGGCTCGTCGGCGATGGCGTTCGGCGTTGCTTAGGCCCACCTGCCTAGGCCTAACCACGGGATGCGTCGCAACTTCTTCAGGAGTGCCGACGTGTCATCCCGAGGAGATTAGAACGTGCCGGTCTGCCACAGAAGGGGGATCCTCTCTGGGGTGCCTGGTCCTGCCGTGAGAAGCTGCAGCCCGTCCAGGAGCCTCGCCCGAACTTGCCGAGGTCGACGGCCACACCTTGGACGGCCAGCGTCGCGGACTCAACCAGACCCCCAAGTCTCCCGTCGCCAGAACATAGCTGGAGATGCGACCTTCCTGACCCGGTGCCACGTTGAAACTCCACGGACAGCGCCGTTCATCTCTCGACTACTCCTCGGTTCGTGCGCCTCGCGCGATCGCGCCGTTCCGAACACCAGGCATCGCGTGCTCCTCCTCTTTTTCGCGCCACAGGCGGCTTCTTACATGTGACACAGTGGTCCTATGGATTTAAGCAAATCCCCCCTGAAAATATTGGTATTTTCAGAGCGCTTCTTCATCTTCGAGCTGATTGAGGAGATACATATCTGAAGAACCATTTGGATGTTGCCCCAGTCGCATTTAAGCCCGGATGTACAAAACCAAATTATAGAAATTTGTGGTGAAATTATCAAAAAGAAAGCGTAGATGCAAAAGTAAATGGTGCAGGCTGCTCCTCCATATTTGCTGACGAAACAACGGATATTGCCGGTACCCAACAGTTTACTGTTTGTGCAAGTTACCTAAACAAGGATCTCTCATTGCGACTGCAGGTTCTATGTAAATGTGTAGAAACGGCTTCAGATTCTAGTCACCCTTCCAGTGACCACTTCAAGCGCAGATAGTATATATGTAACATGAGATTACTAAAAAACTACTTGCGCTCTACAATGTCTGAGGAACACATGGTTAGGCAGGCGCTTATATACGTCCAGAGAGACGTCGGCATGAACGTGTCCGAAGTCATTGACCACTTCACTAAACTTCGTCGCCGAGTGAAGTTTGTCCTTTAGATAGCGAAGCGGCAAAAATCAATGCAAGTAAAAGTTCTGTTCCTTCAGGTTCATAAACTCGTAATTATGAAAACGTATGACTGTTCATTAGCTAAAACCGCAGAAATTTTCGCCATTTATTCAAACAGTTAGCATCATGATCAAAATTATCGTGTGAAAACGAAAGTTACGAGGACATCAATAACCAATTTTTACCGACCTTGTTTATTGAACGCACGGCGCTCGCGGCGTTTCCCAACAAACACACTCGGATATTGGGTAATTTAACTTGCCGCATCATCTGTGGCTTTCGTTTGGTCTTTTTCCCTTTTAGCTACCCGCTTTTAGTTCTTTTCTGAACCGAAGCAATACCCTTCCTTAATTTTGGGTGCAGAAAATTTGTCGCCGCTCTGCAGGCAGTTAAATTACACATTTTAGTACTGATTTCTGCATTATTCCTCTATTATCTACCCATATGGTGCTGTCGCGACCACCGCATGGCCTAAGCACATATCACGAGTTACTTTCAGACATAGCGAAAAAGCTACCCACAACACACACGAAGACACGACAGACGCGGACGAGCGCTACTACTAACCGTTTATTTCAGTCAACAAACCGTCCCATTTATAATGTGAACCACGTACACCAGTGTCACGCCCCTTTCCCATGCGAGGTGATAAAAAGAAATCTAAAAAAGTTAACAATACTATCTGCATCAGGCAACAGAGTTCAAAGAGTTCGGCAACGTGCAAAAGAATTGACGCTTCGCTTATAGAAATATCTGAGTTCTTGTGGATGTAGAATGCTTCTAGAGCCACTCGAGCAGTGTAGTTTGTTGATTTGCCTAAGATAGTGGTCTCATAAAATCGTGCCTCGCAACCACACGTAATGATGTGGGCAACCAAATGTGCATACCTGTCCTCTCTTTTCTTAACTTTTAGCGCATGCTCCCTGAGCCGGTCGTTTATGCACCATTCGGTTTGGCCGATGTACACTTCCCGCACAACAAGGAGACAGAGTATACCACTGTTGTCGCACACCCCACGAAGCGGCTATCATGGCTGGTTTGGCAACCTCCTTTCCTGTCACCGCAAATTCGAGGGCAGAGCCTGGATTACTTATTAGGAGCCGTGAAGACCACAGGAATAAGATGTCTGTTCGCAACCTTCTTCAGGTTGTGCGAGACCTGATGCATATATGGCATGGCTACGGGTCTCGCCATCCATCGCTGGGTCTCAGCCCTTTCCCTTGCAGCTCTGTTCTTTACCCTCTGCAGGATAGACTCGGCCACCGCAACAACAAGCAACTCAGGGAATCCCGCTGCTAGTAGGCGACCATTCTGATTGTCAAAGCTATGCCGCATTGAATAATGCGGGCATGACTTACGGAGCGCAGCATCCAGACATTGTAATGCGATGCCCCTTTTTACTACTTTAGAGTGGACAGAGTCAAAAGGCAGGAGACACTTCTTAAACCGTGGGAGGTACTCTCAGCAAACCTGGCCTACACTAAATTTTAGCCTGAGATCCAGGAATTGTAACCCCTCAGTTCCAAGCAATTCATGAGTGAAACTCAAACCCTGCCCAGCTTGAATAAAAACATCTAAAATACTACCAGTGGCAGTGAAACCGTCCTCTTTGTTTAAAACAAATAAAAAGTCATCGACGTACCGAAACACTTTGAATACCTTCCCTCCATTAAAAGTCAAATCAAGCGCACTGTCAATATCAGCTAAAAATATGTCGCATAGAATCGAAGCCACGCAAGACCCAATACACACTGCTCTACGTTGCAGAAAAGGCTGCTCGTTAAAAACAATCAATGTTACACCAAGATAAAATTCTAAAAGCGTTAAATTATGAACCGACAAGCAAGCGGAGTTTTGGAAATCGCATTCGCCACTCTGTTCAATGCACTTCCTAACAGCAACTAAAAGCTTATCTTGAGGTACTGAATAAAACAAGTCCTCAACGTCGACAGACAAGCCATAATCTATACTCTCGTTGTGTTTCACATATTCAGTGACTTCTTCAGATTTCCTCACGCGGAAAGGATCAACAACCGTGAGTCACTTAAGGCTGTTCAGTAAAAACTGAGCAACATGCTTTTGCCAAGCCCCCCCCCCCCTTTCGCTAACAATGGTTCTGATAGGGACATCTACCTTATGCGTTTTTTGTAGAAAAGAAAACCTTCAGGCTGTTCCCTTTACTATTTCTAATAGCACTAGCACGAGCATTCAATTCCAAGTCCTTAAAAAATTTGATGAACTTAGTCTTAACCCTCACTGCACTTTTCTAAACAGCCACAAAGTTCTTGTCCACTGCCGCTTGGGCTTTTTCATTGAACATGCCTTTCGGCATCACAACAAATCCACCTTCCTTGTCAGCTTCTAGGAGAACCAAACTGTCCTGCCAAACTGAAAGTGACTATGTTAGACCAGCTAGCCCAACAGGCGGTCCTTCCGGAACATATCATGATTTCTGCGATCATAGTTTTGTTCTTGCCTGGATCGTCTGTCTTTCTATTCGTAGAGCTACTATGTGTGACTGCACAACATGTCTATTTGTCTTGTTTGACGCATTACATACAGTGACGTTTGCTTAAATACGTAGATTTATTGGAAACTTATACATATATTTAAACATCTTGTTGCGAGGCTTTGTGTATGCAAACAGTGCATTTTGTTTCCAGTGACACCTTTGTGCCCTTTATAAACTTGTATCTTCGCATTTGTATATTCCATTCTATTTTCGTATTTCTAATATACATCTTGCAGAACTCCTCCTTCTTACATGTACTCACTGTTGCAACTATATTATCAGTGTAATTACAATACACGACCGGTAACAACTGCTCATGCACAATCTATTTCAACGAAGGACAGCGTCATCGAGGTTTTTCCCTGGCCGTTGCATATGTACAGTCACGAGCAAACGTTTGTGGACCAAAGGTGTGGTATGATAAAACTTTATTACGGTCCCTCGGAACGCGCGTCAGCACGTAGCGGGCCGCTCCCACGTCGGTACAGGAAGGCCGAGCCTCTCTGCTGCCACGATTTTATTTTTTTTCCCTTCGCAGCCTGGGCATTCCGGCTGAAATCAAAAGCGCAAGCCTAGGTGTGCGTGTTGGATAAATACAACGTATTAAGCCAATTCGGGGCCGCGCAACTGCGCTTGAATATATTTAAATTTTTTGCTGATGCCATGGTCTCCAAACTTCTGCTCGCGACTCTACAAAAAAGTAAACAATGTTCGTGGATGACAAAGATTTATCAAAATATTTGTGCTCAACTTGTTCTTTTCATGGCCTTTACGTTTTTCACACCAGCTGTATGCACTGTTTTGCTGGTTTGGAACTAATATAGTTCTAAAGTTCGTGTGATATTTTCATTACTTATTAAATAGACAAAAAACGCGATAGCATTGATATCCGTTATTTCTTCCACAATTTTTGGGACATACGAATATATTCTTTTATGAAAAAATACATATTTTACTTGACAGTGGGTAGCATTCGGTAGTTTGTTTAAAGCCTATAATATACAATGACATTGGCAATGACAATGCAGTTATTATTGGTGTATTTGATTCCTCGACAAATTCTATGAGGAGGAGGCCACGCTGCAACGTGAGCCTCCCCTCTCCGAACAAAATTCCTGGCTATGCCATTGTGCAGTGAAGGAGGTCTTTGAACACTGACCAGTTACAGATGATTTTCTGCATTTACACCCGTCGCATACCAAGAGCTTAGAAAAGGTGTTCGGCTGAAATGTACCAAATTTTCTTTACAAAACCACTAATTTACTTTGTCCACAGGAACCTCCCTGAGAAAACCGACGTCAATCCGAGCATTTGTTGACGTGATTTTACTCTTTGTGGCGTCGGCCATTTTCGTTACGGCGCGGTTTCACCAAGGTCACCGCCAATGGCACCGAAAATATAGCCATGCACCTAAGGCTTTCGCCTTCGAAAAACGGAAATTCCGTGGCAGTGAACATAACTCAGCCAGGCACCTGCACGCAAATGCGCAAATGAACTCGCAAACTGAGGCCAACCGAGATTAAGGGAATCAATCATGCGACTGCATATCCTGAAACATGCGCTCATCACCACCATTTAGCAAGCTTACATTATTATTTTAGAATAAGCTTGCGAGAAATGAAACGAAAAAATGGCATTTTTGCTTTTTACATTCGATCGGACAAAAAGTTGGACGAGGAAAAGATGGACAGAAAAGGGGGGGGGGGGGCGGAAGCCGCTCCTTTAAGGTTCTGCATCTGCTTTCTCGAAGCAGGACTGAGCCTCTGAATGCTCTGAACGCCTATCAATAGCAGCAAAACTGCTGATTCACAGTAGACATGCTGGCCGCTCGTCTCATACGCGCGGCGGTTATCAGATCAGCCATTCCTGATTCGCGCTCGTCCGTGCTCGACGGTGTCAGCGGTCCCTTTCTTTTCCTTTTTTTTATTGTTAAAACGTGTGTTCTGTTGTCGTCCAGTACACTTCGTGCGTCATCGCGCGAATTTCGAATCTTAAAGGTCCGTACGCCACGTGGTGTAAAAGCTGTGAACTAAAGGCGATGTCCGGAATTGCTGGGGTTGGCTTCGATTTAGGTGTGCGTTAACGAACCTCAGGTGATGAAGTTATTCCGCAGTCCCCCATTACGGCGTGCTTCACAATGATATCGAGGGTTTGTCACGTAATAGCCCGGGATACAATTTAATATTGTGTGGTGTTATCGTCAAATCTTTGCTCTCACCACCGTGTATGACGTAAAGCTGTTTTGTCGTCGATTCTTCGCCCGCACCAATTATTTGTGAAGGCAACAAGTATCCCCAGGAATGCGAGACGTCATATGCGAAGAATGCGATCGTCAGCATATTGACTTACAAACTCCCCTGCTAAAATTTGTAAATTGCAATACGTACCGTAAGGTAACTAAGAAGAAGTAAATTCGTGATTTTTTGCCAATTATTCCATTACGCATTTCCATTTCTCGTGCGCGTAACGTCCGCCGCTTCGAGTTATCTAGCGATTTTTAAAGTTCTGTGTCGTCTAAAAAGAACACCCCATACAAAGACGAAGCGTTTGTAGCACACTCACAGGGCACGCTCGCGTCAGCTTTTTTTGCTTCCTGAATAGAAGACGCACACTCTTAAATGCAGTTGATCATTTTAGACGGCCCAATATGAAGACTCAAGGGGCAAGAAAGCCTTTAGAACTTTCGATTAGAAACGTATCTTTTTTTCTTTTAACAAGAGTGTTTTGGTCCAGTTCCTGGTCGTAAGTTCAGACTATTCCTGTGGAGGAATGATGACTATACATGGAACGAAACGATGAGATTCTAGCAACTATGTGAACTCGTGGGCCCAGTTTAGGGCCGAGCGGAAACGAAACGCGGTCCTATAGGGCCATCTTGTGAGCAGAGCAACGAAATTTAAGAAATAGAAACAACGAAAAAAGAACACGACAGGAAGCGACTGATCAACGGGAAGTCCTGAAACTTCTCAGTAGATGGACACATGCCGGAAGTTCTGCCGACTACGCTCTCTTCCGCAACTTTTTAGAGGAATTACTCTTTGGTTTTTACAAGTTAGAATTTCGGCAATCCCTCGCTAAGGTCGAGTGAAGGCTCACTTTTACGAGAGAAAGCATTAACCAAGAGTGGTTACAGAGACGACTTTCAAAGATGTGAAGCACTTGTTGGGCTTTACAGCTTAGGGTGACCAAGAGACAGGGAGGAAGCTGGTTCTTATAGGTGGGCTTTCTGTATGTCGTCTCCTTTTGAAAGTTGTCCTGAGCGGCACAGCAAGACAACCCCAACTGGAAATACGTGTCTTAAATGAGCTACGAGGAACGAGTTGAAGGACACAAAAACGACCGAGAAAATTAGCAATATAGCTTCGTGTGACATCTCTGTTTATTAGGTGCCGCATGAAGTTTCGTTCGTTTGTTTCTACGTCGGTGACGTGGGAAGCGGTTGTAGGTGTCCTGATAAGAAATAACTTGTCGTACTTGATGCGCAAGCTTTGTAAGGAACACCTATGTAAGACCAAGTAGCCCTTGCACGTGCCTGTACGTTCTTTTAAAAAAGGAAGAAAAAACAGTAGGAACCAAGGCAATGATGTTTCAGGGAAAAAGTAGAACACAAGTTCTTTTCGTGTAAATCTTGTTTTTATAGAGGAGTCCATTACCCAAACCATGTAACTGAAGTATTTGGGGTTTATTTACAACGACGCTCTAAATTGGCAGCCGCTATTTGAGGCTAACGCTTGTTGAAGAGAACTCGTAATTGAATTGGTCCACCGGCTGTGTATCGAAGCACTGAAATGTAGTGTGCTAATACTCGAAATTTTGAATACAGATCGAATATGACGTAATAGTTCAGCGGAAACCCGCTAGGTGGAGAGAAGTAATTAAAGGAAAAATGATACATCCAGCCAATCGTAGCAATTGCTACAAAGGAAACCCATAAGGGTTCCTCGAAAGAAAAGCCTCGCAGTTGAAGAAAAATTCGCCCTGGTCCGGGACTCGAACCTTGCGTTTGCTTCGAGTTGTTGATAAGTTCGACTTCGCCCTACCATCTGCTAGCCGCCTGGTTAGTTCAGATGGTAGAGCGGCTGCCCCGGAAAGGCGGTGGTCCCGGGTTCGAGTCCCGGACCATGACGAATTTTTCTTCAATTGCGAGGCTTTTCTTTCGAGGAACCCGTATACGGGTTTCCTTTGTAGCAATTTGCTCTGATTGGGTGGATGTCTCATTTTCCTTTTAGCAAATCGAATATCCTTTACTGTTCGATTTGTGTTTAAATCTAGAGTTCAATATTCGAAGATGCCGAATATTCGTTTCGTTCGAATGCTATGAGTGACATCAATCGTCCTCGGAGTCTACGGGGAGAAAGACTGTTGCATATGGAGACTCGTCTGAATGATTCTGGTGCTGTGACACCGTCTGGCTGCTTGAACAGATGATACAGCTGCTAAAGCAACACATGGAGGAACTGACTTATGTAAAATAGTTACCAGTCATTCAGTAGGCATGTCTCGTCTTAGGGACGGTGCGAATTCGCTGTCTTCATTTAGGCAATGCAATTATTGATTTTGCCAAGCTCGGATTGTTTCAATACGATGCGCGGTGCTGTGGTATTGCCCTTAGATCCTTCAATAAGCACTACACTCTACATGCATCTGGGACGTCCAATTACCGACAACTTTCATTATTGTGATTGTCATCGTGCACCAGATATGATCGTGTTCTCTTCTTTTTTTCGCATTTACGAGCATCTCAGTTGACCTAACATTCAGTTCTTAACGGTATCGCATGCATAAAATAGTGCAAACACAATGTAACCCAAACAAACTCCAGGAACTCTTCATTTCCGTCTTTTTTGTGCGTGTGTGTCAAGGTAGGACCATCCGACAGTTGACTCGAAATTAGTAGGTCGTTTTCCTCAAATGTTCGATTGGATTGGATGCAAAACTTGTGTTGTTCAAACTCCCCTACTAGAATGTAAAAAGCTAACATGTTGATGATTTATAAAGCTTATGTTACCACGAATTCATCTGTACTTTATTATATATATATATATATATATATATTTCCCCACAATATGAAGCTCACTGTACTTTATTATATATATATATATATATATATATATATATATATATATTTCCCCACAATATGAAGCTCACAAGCCATATGCTATCTATTACTGCTGAAAATGCCGGTACAACGTTTTTGTAGTTCTCTGTAGAGTTTCGTGGGTAATAATAGGGACTTTACACGGAGGCTCGAGTAATACAGCTAAATTCTAGGCTTAAGCAGCCTAATGTAGAAACGTTTCTACAGTTCTAGATTATCCCCTCTCCTGTTCGCGAACTCTTTGATCACTTCTCCAGGTTCTACTTTCACTCTGTTTCCTATTGGCGTTGTCGGTGGGCTTAGTTACTTTTTTTTTCGAAAACGACATGGCGTTGCGCCAGTTGGTGATCATCGCAATTGAACATGTTGAGCGTGGAGGAAAGAGCACGGAGAAGCCATATATGTAGAACCTTGTTAGGCAGGAGCACCTAAACACTCTGGGCGATCGGCCAGGAACTGTGTAGCTCAAAATAAAATACGAATTAAGAAATGCAAAAGAATTCAAACAAAGGTTTGAGAAACGGTAGGCTCAAGTCAAATCAAAAGAAAGAGATTAGTGTGTGTGAAATAATTACAACAAATGAATAAATAAAAATGTAAAAAAACGAATTAAATTTCGTAGAAAGAAATCTACAATAGTGCATAATTTAGCGAATAATGCAAATGGCAACTACAATAAAATCCTGGACGGCACCACCTTCCGTCACTGTGTCCAAGAGTCGAAGCACCCAATGAAGGCAAATAACTTAGCCATGGCTAATCCAAGAAGACGAAGTAGTATTTTAAAGTTAGTTTTACTAAGGTTAGACAGATTGGACAAGAAATTAAAAAAAAATGATCTTCCCTACATGAAGAACAAAGAAAGCGCTGCATCATTAAAAAATAATTGAGTTCTAGGTTTTTGCATGCCACAACGTTTTTGCATGCCAAGGGGGGTGGGAGAGGAGGGGGGTGTTTTTTGGTCGCGGCTGAGTATGGTGCGGTTGAGCGCGGCCGCGCGGTCCCTATCTGTAATCTCCTGTGTATAGGCAAGCTCGATTCAAATGGGTCGCCAAGCTTTAGGTGAAAAGGGGTCCTGAACCAAGGAATGGCGATTATGGGAACATCGATTGAAGTGCGACTAGGTGATTGGGTAACAAACAGTGTAAAACAAAAATGTTTTTTTATTAAGAAGCACGACGTTATTTTATTCAACGAAAATAATAACCCTCATTCATTTTATATGCAAGTCGCGAGCAAAAAAAAAAAAAAAAAAAAAAATAGTGCTCTGTACTACTTTTTCAGCGCCCACTTAAAAAAAAATTAACTGGAACCTCCCTGAACGGGCACTGTCCAAGATTTGCGTAGCATTATATGGTTGTCGCGGGGGTGCCGATTGCGTTGTGTGTGGTAATAGTGTGTATGCGCGTGTGTGTGTGAGGGGGGTAACGCTGATGTTATGCGTTATGTGGTTTTATATGCGTGAGGAGCACGAGCAGAGAGATGCCACATAATATTTACATTGCCGAACATATATATATATATATTCCGCACCTCGCTGACCGTCATATAATGCTACGCATAACTTCGACAGTTTCCGTTCGGGAAATTTCCGCTTAATTTGTTTCCACCATGTCCGGCACGGCATAACCAACGCGTTATAGCCGTCATAGGCTGCGGAGAGGAGACAGCTACGCGTGCATGCGTAATTATAGCACGAGTGGTGCATCCTCTCGTTTTGAGTGCCCTTTAATGATGTTCAATACTCACTGATTGGGTGTTTACTAGGGCGTCCCACTACTTTTTGCTATCCCTCTTTTGGTATAAGCTGAGGTATTTCTGGCCTAGGTTTAACACCTCCTTTCTACGTATGGCATATGGGGAACAGCGAAAGTAGACGGGGTCGTAGAATGTTTTCCCCAGGCGCGCCTATCGTTATCGCAGGCAATGGGTCGTTTTCCACTGTAATTCTGGATCGCAGCTGTCGACCGCGCTCACAATGGACTTAAATGGCGCATTCTCGCCATGTATTGCGAAAGGGGTTTTCTGGCTTCACATGTAATGTTTCGCCCGACTCGCCAATAATGCTATGCCTTAAAATGGGCGTTCACGTCGCTGTAAATTGCAATGCAATGCAGCTATTGTGGTGTGCAGAAAGGCACGCGTTCTTCAAGTTCAACTGCTACTATAACCCCCCCCCCTCCCCTCCCCTCACATATTGCGTGGTTTGCTTGTCCATGTTAGTATGAATTCTGGAGGCGTTGTGTTTGCGAGGAGTGTTTCATCGGGGATCAACGTGTTCAGTCAAAAGTGTTGAGTTGCGGTCGCCAGATATAAGTTCACTTGGCGTCTTTGCTCGGCTGCGCTTTTCGAAGGGCTTGGCGTTTGACAATGCGACCAGCACTCAACACCCACAGCTTTCTGCGACCCGCAAAGAAACGATGTTCTGCCCGTGAGGGCGAATGCGACACCGGTACGATTGGTGTTTCGCTGCATCATTTTCCGCGCTAAACGCTCGAAACACCCATCGAGTCAAATTGCAGGACATTTGAATAGGCTGCTCTGAAAGAAGGCACCCAAAATAAATTTGTCACCTTTGACAATAAAAATGCGTCACTTTTTTGTGTGTGGATGTGATTTCAATTTATTTTTCGTTCCACCGGAAATGTTCCCTCGTCACACAGATGGTCTTAAGCCCCGCGAACCACCGATAAACCACCATTATTTGAACCTATGCGTTTCTATGGAAGCTTCGCTACCAGACCTGTGCTTTTACCTTGGTCTAGGCACGTCGAAGGCTGGCGGCTTCATATGCGATGTGTTCTCGCCGCTTAGTTCGCGTTGAAGCGAGAGGCAGCACGAAGGGAAATTCGCTCGCTGCTGCCGCCGCTCTTGCTCACGCCAGTGTCCGGACAACGAGCGTCAGCGGTGACAGCGTGAGATGTGTTCATGTTTGCCGAAAGCCGCTAGCTCTGGCTTTCGCGTTGTCGGGGATCCGCTGACGCCATCGCGCGGAGCCCATGGCCGACGACTACGACAACCCCCCAGAGTATGAGGTGGAGTTCGCCTACAAACCCGATGAAGAAATGTAGTGTCAACACCATGGTGCCGCTCGGAAGAGTACTGTCATCGCTCGGCAAAGTGGTGTCATCGCCCTGAAAAGTGGTGCCATCGAGAAAGAACACTCACTTTAACGAGAACTCCACAAATAAAACTCAGCTGAGAGATTGCAATATGGCCGTTTTGTCTTCTTGCGTTGTTGCGACCTCATAAGCAGCAAAATTACACTCGGAAACACAACTTAGCAGCTCGAAACTCAGCGACAAAACTCAGCGACAAGTAATGCTCTCGCAATTACACATCATAAGAATTGCTTAGGTGCCCCGATAGTTTTTTGTTCATTCGATGCTCTTGCAACCTCAAGTTAGTCTGCCGTGTTTAATTCCTGAGTTCAACTTTAACTCACGTTCACTTGATTCCTGATGACATATTTCGAAACCACGCCAAATATCTGCCTGCTTATGTACTTCAAGCCCTGCTTGACAATCATCAAGTTCAATTTCCTTCCCAAATCTTCCAACAACAATAACTGTGCTGAGTTTCCACGAGCTCAGTTTGGCAAAACACACTATTGCATGGAAAAATTTATTGCGACTATAAATTTGTACAAATCTGTACAAATGTGTATACTAATGAGTCCGAGAGGTTGCTCTGGTATAGGAGTGCCGTTCATTGACTACTTGTTCATTTACATTGTGCGCCATGCCAAACCTAATATTTTTTATATAGTATGTTTAAGAGATGTTTGCGCTTTTAATATGGCGCCAGCTAATGCTTCACACATAGAAATGCAAATATTAAAAGTACCAAGTATGAAAAATCACATAAAAATGCACTCCGCCTTGAAATCAATTCAAAAGTCAGACGCACATAATCCATAAGTTAAGCCACATTAATAAGTATACGTAACAGTTACAACCCTCATTTATGTGGCTTAAGCACACAAGCACCTAATCCATTCAGTATTAAAGTCGAGTCACATGCCTACACCAAAGTCAGGGCACAGAAGCAAACCCGTATTAAGTTCACAGGAAGCCACATAAAGTCAGGCACCGAATGTAGGAAAGCCGGGTCAAATAAAGCGCATATAGTGAGCTTACCATAGGTGATAAATACTCTACTCAATGTTTTTCGAGAATATTGCACACTTCCAGAAATCTGCGGAGCACAATTAACGCTCGTCTTTGTTACGTGTGGAGAAACATACACAAAAGAGACTATTTACGGTGTATTTACAAGATTAGCCAAACCAGAGACCATAATGGAAACCAGCCCGCGCCCATAGCTACGGCTGTTGTTGTCGTTCTTGTTGCTCCTCTGCACAAGTGGCACTGTTTTCTCTGCAGCTCAGAGCCCTTCTTCGTCTTCCTTTCCGCCAGTCTCTTGCTTGGCCAAACATCAGCGTCAGTACATTCATCGCGAGTGACATAACGAAGAGAATACGAGAATAAGCACCGGCGTATGTCGGAGGCAAAGGTGGCCACCCGTTGCGGCAGTGACGAGCGACGTGGCCAATGCGACAGCAGTGGGAACAGATGGGCCTGTCCGGAGAGGTACATCATTCAGACGGGTTGCGGGAAGTGGTGGGAAAGGGGACGAGGAGGCACGCGAGAAAAGTGTCAGATGCTGTGGGGTGGATCGACGAGCACACGCAGCTGAGACCCATGTTCTCAAGTTCCTGTCAGACGATATGGCCTGAATCATTGCAGTCGTGGCTGGTGATGGATCGGTAGGCGTCGCGGGGAAGGATGGTGAAAAGGCTGACTCGAGATAATGGTGCACGATGCAGGTTACGTTTTCGCAGGCGGTGGGCTGACGGGGTGGTCCTCAGAAGTGGACGTCGCAGCGATATTGAGCAGACGCACGATGTGGTGCGTGATACGGCGGCTTTTAGCTTGTTTGAAGCGGCGGCATTCTATGATAATAGCATCCGTAGTAAGGACGTTGTCCAAAACAAACAAGTTGTAGGCGTCGTTCGCGATACGCTTCAATATGTGAGCAACATTGTTTCAGACATCATGTCGTGAGCCCGTCTAGTATGTATGAGTCTGAATATGAGTATAGGGCTCTTTGGGGTTCTGAACACGGGTCGTAAGGGGCTTTTTTTAGCTGCGACATTGCACCCGAAGGGGTGGCCGAACAGTTTGCAAAATTTCTCTTTGAAAATGCCCCAGCTTGTTATATCGTTTTCATGGGTTTGAAACTGAACGCGTCGGATGCCGCTCAGGCAAAAAATTACGTTGGATGCCACCTGTTATTATTGCTGACATGTTCATAAAGCTTGATCCGCACTTCGACGTCAGTGCCGACCAGGCCGGAGAACACACCAGAATCGCGAGGGTGGGAAAGCTTGACGACTGGAGCAGTCTAACGAGTTCCAGCCGGCGCTGATGGGGTCTCTTCGCCGAGAGGTATGGTGGTAAGCTCGATATAGCGACTGCTGCGGAGCTCCCTGGCGAGGACGGGGATCACACACTTCCACCAAATTCTTGCGCGTGGAGAAACATGGAAAAAAGTCAAGTTTATTTCAAAAGTCATGCGGCAGTTACATGGTCAAGAAATACTACACCAGGGGCGCTATAACGTAAAATGATTCCAAACTGTTTTGATTCCAATTTCTGCGATCAGCCTCCACGATTGGTCAAAACATTTTCGGGCCACTCCCAACTTCGCCTGTCTGTCACGCGACGTCACGAAAACCGCGATAGCTCCCCATCTGATATAACGTGTACACACTGATTATGCATAAATAAACCGCACAAAAGAAAAATGCTCATTCCTGATTCGACGCCTTTTCAACATTAGCCCTCTGCCATTGGTCCGATATTTTCTGGCTACGCCCACTTCGCCTGTCTGTCACGCGACCTCATAAAACCGCGAAAACTCACCACGTCAAAGTGACGTGTAGGCGAAAGAAATGCATTAATATGCCGAACAAAACTGAAAATGTTTCTGAATAGCCACAGACTGCCCCGTTCCGAAAGGAATAGAAGATGGCTGCCCGCCGATCGCTCAGGCCCTTGCTACTCGCACCAGCCGGTGAGCATGTATTTATTTGCGCATGATAAACCTTTTTGCATGGCAGTAAAACGTTATCGAGCCCTTTTGGCATGCATACGACATCGCTCTGCCAGCTCTTCCTTGCTGAGGATCCGTTTTAGCGGCATTCTTATCCTTCCGTTGCACGCCGCCGCGATTTTCGACCAGCCACCGCACGCTAAGTAAGGCGAAGCGGACAAATCGGAGAAGCCAGCACCACCTTCTTCATGCGGTTATCTATTTTCACTGTGCTGGCTCGGCCCTGTCGAAACCCTCTCCACTAGAGCGCGCTCCTCGCTTCTTGTCAGCCAAAAGGATACGAAAAACCGCTGAGTGTAGACAATGTTACTGGTTTTAAAAGCGAACAAAGGTGACCTCCTATAAACGAGGAGAGTGTTTGATTCGGTTGTTCAGACAAAGCTGTGGGTCACCGCCCGATGTTTGCGTTGGTGGTTACGTAAATTTGACGTTAGGAGTTTGGAATCAAAACAGTTTGGAATCATTTTACGTTATAGCGCCCCAGGATGATCCAGATTTTAGAAAACAAAACTGACAGAGGGATCTCCAATGATTACAAAAATGGGGTAATTAAGCAAAGAGAGCAAGCAGTAATAAAAAATAAAAGAAATGGGTACATATTGTGACGTTGTAGTGACTGTGAAAGACACAGTAGCAAAAACTGTGTATTGCGAAGCTAACTCCTTATTGCGCGAACTTTTGCCCCAAAAAACAAGCTACGCTCGAAGCACAACGATAGCGGCGAGCACAGTCGGCGATCGTCGAAAATATGATCTGCGGGTCAAGCGCGTCGGTTTCTACACATGACTCGTCGAACGATTCAGCGTAATCACTGGGGCCCGCGTGCCTTCCAGAAAGTACTACACAATTCGTGTCGCGCATACAATATGATTACAAAAAGTTCGGCAAGAAGATAGACAAGTTCCAAATCATGGAGACGCGTCTTGCGCTGAGCGATAACTTTTAAGTTAGCGGGTGAAATACAGTCCCAGGAAAAAGGATAAATAAGTACACGCGTCAATATGACACTGGTATTACTAAGTAGTCAAAGCACAAGCAAGTGAACAAGCAGAATACGAAAAAACAGTATAACACGAATACTACTTCACATAACATACAAAACGAGATTGTCTAAAATATCAATTAGCTATAAAAAACAATTACACACTAAAAATGACATGTTGACAGTTAATTAAAAAATTCCGTGGGTCGCTCAATTGCATAATAAAATGTTTCTTGGTGCGCGCCGAAAATGAATGAACATTGTGCAACGATTTTATTTCAAGCGCTAATGAATTACATATTGATATGCATGAAACCAGAGCTATAAACTTGCCGTCATTAGTCCTTACAGCAGGCATAAGAAGGTTATATCGCGTTGGGAAAACTAAGTACAATTGTTGTTAGTAAGGTGTTCCGGATTAATACATTTAATATTAACATAATGCGTGATGAGCCTTTATGCAATTACAGATAATTTCTGACAGAATAATTGTCGTGGCGCGAGAATGTTATGTTTTAGGAACAGCGATATACAGGAAAAATCTGACTAAATAATTATGTACGATGTATTTACAAGAGCGGCGCCGCCAAAAGTCAAGATGGCAACCAGCTCGCGTCCAGAGCTCTGATGCCCTTCGTCGTCTTCCTTTCCACCGGCCTATTGCTCGGTTGGTCTCGAAGGCATCTTTTGTATAGCAATAACACATGGGGCGATGAACTTAGCATCTTATGGAGTTTGATGGTCATGCCGTTCCATGCCATTAAATGCCCTTTAAACGTTGTCTTTGTGCATCGGACATTCTAGTTGAAGGTACTGCATATCCTCACCCACAGACCACAAGGGCATTGCGGACTAACAGCGCGTGAAATTTTGTATAAAAAAGTGTTTTTCGAAAGTCGTATACCGAGGTGCAGGCAGTGAACAAGCGTGATCGGAATTCTGATCGGGGATGTTGAATTTAAGCGAAGGGTCAATGTAAAATAAGTCTGAAGATTTTGAATTCTCATTGAACTAAGTCGCTCTGCAACCACGGGCTGTACCAGCTAAAGCTCTCTAATTACACATGCCCTGCCATTACCATAAGGAAGTCAATCAGCTGGCTAATTAAGCTCTGGCCCTGCACACAGTGCAGTTCCCCCATGAGTTCATGACTAATCTAAAGCAGAAAACCTATGTTAACAAGTCTGTCTCAAACTCTTAATATATGCCGGAATTTACCTTGTCCTAAGAAGTCCCAACGTTGCGTTCTACACATGTGCATGTC
Source organism: Dermacentor silvarum (assembly GCF_013339745.2). Taxonomy (NCBI): domain Eukaryota; kingdom Metazoa; phylum Arthropoda; class Arachnida; order Ixodida; family Ixodidae; genus Dermacentor; species Dermacentor silvarum. Next base: position 310,238,125 of record NC_051154.1, read on the forward strand.
CAGCTGCTTCGTCCATTGCAACATTTCCAGGGATATTGAAACATTATTCTGCGGTTCTCCTTACTTCTTTTTGTGAGTTTATTTACAGTTTCGTCAACTAAAGGGACGTTCTATGAATTGTTGCTCTCATTATTAAGGCCCGATAAAGCTTCCTGTGAATGACATAATATGGCCCATTTTCTCCCTTCTAATACTCAATTTATGTACCGTAACAGAGGTAACTTGCTGCTGCAGTTAATGATGTCGCGTAAGACAGCCTAAACGTCTGTATTTGGTTACATTCTGGAATGACAAACGTGCACGTAGAATTCGTTTGACAAGAATAAACTGTGTACGCTTGAATGTAACCAGGCTATCTTGAGTATATCGGATATAATGCCAGTTGTCATGCGGCTCACATAAATATGTCTCGCTTCCGAATAATTACTTCAAATTTGTCGGCCTATATACGGCTACTTCTAGCCACCGTACTACGGCCAAAACACGAATTTTACAGCTTACCCTCCATAGCACCTAATATTTTCTTTTTCATTGTTTCTTGCATTCCTTTCTTGCTCTGTGCATCCCCCCCCCCCCCCCCTTTGTGTAGTCAATCCCCGTTGTACGTATGAATCATCTTTTGAGACCACAACAACTGCGCTGTCGCATTTTTTCTATATCTGCAACTGAAACAAATTCAGCATAAGACAACCAGGTGAAGCAACACTTGGAGCAATAGGGATATGATAAATTGTATGTGTTAGTCCATCTAGACATACAAAAAATAGATAAATAAAATAAAGGCAGTGCAATTACGTGAGGTTGATCTTGATTTTTGAAGTTACATGACAAAGTGGCAAGCAGCGACCGTAAGTACAGTAAACGTCCTTTTTCTGTTTTGTGATTTGCCACTTGGATTAACTTTCTTTCTTTGTAGTAGGAAAACACGTAAAAAATATCGGCGGTCTGCGTGCAGTTATTTTTTAAATTTATAAATACACCACAGGTTCAAATCGGAGCATTGAGTGATGGGGGAGGAAGTACAACAAAATTGCATAAAGCATAAACAGGAACAAGGAAACGTTATTAATGACTACAAAAATGCTATACAATACTGAACACCACTTTTACAAGAAGTTAGAGTGCAAATTCTCGCAGAACGTTTAACGGTTAGTGATGGAAACAAGGCTATCAGGAAGATCATTGCCGGCTAAAAAGGAGCCAACTGCACGCCAGCGCAAGTCACTGATGTGTTTCGCACCCCAATACCACTGCTCGAAATCACCCCAGTTGATGTAAATTGTGGCAGGATGCGATGTCCTCGGGCTCTCTTCTCGCCACGCATGGCGGCTGCACGGCCGCCATTATCCGCCACATTGACTCTGATTGGCTGGCGAGAGCTCACATGTTTTGAAATTTCTGCTGGGAAGCGGAAGTTTTTCAAAATGCAATTTTGCGTTTTCGTCAAGATGACGAAACGTGACGGGGAGCTGCAAATTTTATTGAATAATACTTTTTTCTTGCCCTTGGCAGCTATATTGCTACGTTAGAGCTTTAACAAGAAAGTGAACTGTAGAGTGCGGAGGCCCGTGCAATGTATCTGCAATTTCGCTAATATGTGTTTGCGGTCCAAGATAAGGGCCATATCAGCTTGTTGATTGGTCGAAGGAATATCCCATGAGGACCGTCACTGGAAGGGTTGTTTCGTAAACGTCAATTTGACGTTGCGTGACGTTGGGTGACGTTGCGCTGGGCCCCCAATGCAGAGATTTTCCGCCTTAATTTGTGGTGCAATGAGCCGCGCTAATTATGCTAATCAGCGGTCATATGCAATGGCCGCCGAGAGGCATGCGTATCGCCGCATTTTTCTTGTCATTTGAGGCCATGAAAATATTTTTTTCGTAACGCGTGCTCATAGCATGTGCATCGTTCTCGGGTAGAGCTGGCATTTGTGTGTCGGGCCATCATTTTCTTTAGAAACACGTTTATATGAAATAACATTGGTTGAACATTGCAAACCTTCTGCAACTTTTTGCACTTATCTTTGCTGCGTTTGTATTGTAATCATGGTTAATGACTATTCACATCATCAGAGGTTACGACAACCGTGGCTTTTTAATTTATAAAGCGAAATGTACGCAAGGCGGCGCCTTGAAGTTTCCTCACGCGGTGCGAGTAAGCAGGGAAGTGAACGAGAGATGGCAGCATCGGCGCTTCTGTCGCGCAAGCGGATACCCGTGGTGCGCGAAGCGCTATCGGTGATATTCGGCTGATTCACAGCCAGGCGAGTCGAACTGAGTCACTTGCGTTTCACGAGATAGCGATAACACGGTCTAGAACGTACGCTCATCACCACTGGTCGGTCGCGTATGTTGCGCATGCTGTCTCAATGTACAAGAGAAGCACGTTGGCGCTAGCATATCGGTGACTCAATCTATTTCTCAGAAACACGCAACGTGACTAATGAAGTAACTGATGCCTCGCACGTATCAGACGACGCAAGCGAGAGACAGTTTTGACATAATAATCATACGCTTTGAGCTAGGTGCTTCATTTTTACTAAGAAACCTGTTTTGCTTTAACAAGAACTACCTCACCCGCTACACCGAAACGAAAGCTCTGTCCAAAGGTAGCGCGACCAAAGTGGTGAAATTATTCGTCGAGAACATCCTGCTATGACATGGTGTACCAGAAGTCCTCATTACCGACAGATGAACGATATTTACAGCTGAGCTTACTCAAGCCATCCCACAATATAGCCAAACAAGTCACCGTAAGATCACCGCCTACCACCCGCAGATGAATGGCTTAACAGACCGTCTAAACAAGACCCTCGCCGACATTTTAGCGATCTGCTAGACCGATGTCGAAGACAAGACCAGCGATGCGGTCCTTCCGTGCGTAATCTTTGCTTACAACTCGGCAGTACAAGAAACAATGCAGATCACGCCATTCAAGCTGGTCTATAGAGGGCTTCCGACGACGACTGGCAACGCCATGCTTCCACACGTTACCTACGAAGACAATCTGTTTGCGCCACCTACCTTTAGCGCACCGAAGAAGCATAACAACTCGCCCGCTTGCGCATGAAGAAACAACAAAGGACAGACAGCCGACGCTACAGCCTTCGACGACGCTGTGTGTAATACCAGCTCGGCGACCGTGTTTGAGTTTGGACCCCGATACGCCGACGTGGACTGAGTGAAAAGCTACTGCGACGTTATTGTGCGGAGGACTACACAAGGTCCTCCGATATATGGGCGCACTGGACTATGAGGTCGTCCCGGACGACATTACTCAATCTCTCTCTCTCTCTCTCTCTTTATGACTGCATGCGCTTTTGTCTTTCGCTTTTGTGTTCTGTTCGCAGGGGGGGGGCATTGACACGAGTACTTGTTTATCCGTTTCCCGGGAACCTACATTTTACCCGCTAACAAAAAGTTATCGCTCGGTGCAAAAAGGCTTCTGCGTGCTATCGGAACATTCTCTATTCTTGTAGCTGATTCTATCTGTTGTCTGTGTTGTCGCCGAACCTTGTGCAATCTTGTGCAATTTTGTACGTGTGAACCGAATAGTGTTGTAATTTCTGGAAGGTACGCGAGCACCAGCGATTACGCTGGAACCTTCGACGAGCCATGTATAAAAATTACTGCAGAAACTGCCTAGTGGGACTTGTCAGATAATGGGTGAACATTATTTCCAGTCGCTCATCTTGCAATCAATGCAAACGAATGATTGATTGAGTGGCCGAGTTACGCACACCGCAGCTCATTGTGTCAAGGATAACGCAATGTTCAGAAAGTATTGAAATGACCGGATGCAATTACTCAATTAGTCTGAAATAATCCCATTGGCAGAATTTATGTAATCTTAACCTTAATTAGGGTTAAGTAATGTAATATGAAATAGTTTGTATTCCCCTTACTAATCTTGATTGGGCTTAGGTAATGTACTCGTAAGTAATCTTAATAGGCTGAAGTCATCGTAATTACCCTTAAATAATATTGATTAGCCTTCATCAATTTAAACCTAATCAATCGAAATTAGGCTTAACATTTCATGTACATACATTTATTCATAATTAGGTCTAATGAATTTACCCATAATTACACCCGATTGGGTAAATTAAGAATCAATTATTCAATTATTTACAAAAAATGTGTAAATATATAAGCAATTAATCAATGATTTGTTATTTATTTGTTATTTAATCAATTCCCTAATTACCTCTCTAGTACTCACTATATATATAGTCCTATTCATAAATGTCAGTAGTCATAAAGTGTTTGTAGTAATAAGGCATTCTCATAGATACCCCCATATAGGTTCCCATGTATACCTATGGAGCGCATTGTGTCACGCGTTACAGACGGACGGACGGACGGATTTCCGAAGGAAGTAGCCCTAGAATGCTTACGCATTAATAGCCGACGTGTGACCCGCAGATCAGATTTCGACGAGCGTGCTCGCCGCTATCATTGTGCAGAGTGTTACTTGTTTTGCTGGGCACAGGTTCGCCCAATACACAGGTTTTTTCGTGACTTGTATTGTGCCACTGTGGTTCTTCACCGTGACGACAACGTGACAGTATGCTTGGCTTCTGAAGTGCGAGACAGTGTAACAGGACGAATACAGGGCGGGTATTTTGTAGCGATGCCTTATGCCTTATTCTATACTAGTATTACCATCCACCGCTCACGGCCAGCTGATCCCGTTGATAACCTGAGCGGACCGTCGGTGTGACCACTGACCAAGCGCGAAAAGCGCGAAAAGGCATTAGTATCGGAAAGGCATCGCTACAAAATACCGGCCCAGGTAAAAAGAATAGACCGATCCCGCCGGCCAGTTTCACGACGCCACCGCTGCCGCGGTGCATGCCGGTACTTGCAGCCATCCGGCCGCTCCAACCGCCCGGACTGCCTGTGCATCCTCTTTCCGAACGATTTTTGGCAATTTTTATGGTTCGTGTAGAGCCATCGTGCGATGGGAGGATTGACCTGCTGCGTTCCTGGGTGGTACAATGTGTTTTCTAAAGAGCGAAAGCTTCGAGAGACGTGGATCCAACGGATTAACAGGTGACACTGGTAATACACAGCGCGAGAACACGGGGACGAATAGCGGCCGCACTTCGATGGGGGCAAAATGGGAAAACACCTGTGTACTTAGATTTCACGGAATTTATAGATTATTTGTTGATTATCGATTAGCTATTGATTGGCTATCGATTGGATATCGCAAGGTATTGGCCACGTATTCGGGCTATGCTAAGAACTACCAAGTCATCCCCAGCATTTTCCGGAATTTATTAACTATTGATCGATTATCGATTAGCTATTGATTCGCCATCAATTGGCTATCGCAAGGTATTGGCCACGTATTTGGGCCAGGATGAGCACTACCAAGTCATGCCTAGGATGTTCTAGAATTTATTTATTATTCATCAATTATCGATTAGCTATTTATTGGCTATTGATGACTCTTGAAGGCGAAGCTTAAGCGTCCTCCAATTTTTCTTCCATCGTCCGCGCGGGTTGAAAACACACTCTAATCACAAAGACCGCATGTTTTCAGAAAAAAAAAAAAGTCGGGACTGGCGACACACACAACGGCAGTGGCTGCGCGCAGCTACGAGATCCAATTTGAACTTGTAGCCAGACGACAGTAAAGCGCTAAAACCCAATAGTTCTTTGTATTTTACTCCGCAGAATGCGCGTGCAAACACTGCAACATTTATATCCGCATTTCTCTGCTGTCCGCCATATCCATTCCTCCCCCCTCAAAAACCCCCACGCCCTCCTCGCTCCCCGGTGCGGTCTCGGCAGCAGCAGGCCAGTCAAGTGTAGTCACCCTGGAAAGCATTTATACTACGATGCAACAGATGCTTTACCAGATGGGCGATTTAAACAATAAAGTCAAGGAGAACACACTAAGCTGTGAAGACCTTGAAAGAAGAATACGCAAGGTTGAGTTTGGCTCGCGCAAGCGGGTCAACGACGAGAGCAGCAACCCACGCATCAAGGCGTACAGGCGCATAAACAAAACGGGTGACGTCAGCGACGCCGACAACTGCGACGGCGGCGGCATGAACGTCAGCAATGGCTAACACCACAAGCAGCGCGCACGAACACCTCAACATCTGGCAGTGGAATTGTCGCTCTTTCAACAAGAAGGCAAGTTCTCTCCAGCTCTTCATCCAAAATCAGCCATACGGTCGCGGTTTTAGTTCACAAAACGGTGACGGCCGTGGGACAACATTATCAACATTATGCCATTAATCACGTGCTAGTGGATGTACTCCCGCGTAAGAGGGGTAGACGTAGCACTTTCATCCTGCATTTGTACAGTACGCCGATGGCTCAAAAGGACGACTTCCGCAACATTTACGACAGCGCGAGAGCCGCTGGCTGCAACCAGCTGGTAGTGGTGGGAGATATGAACGCTATACGAGGGTTGATTGGCCAGCTTGCCTGCTCCTAAGTTCAGGCGTGCTATAGGTGACGCCTGCGGTTGAAAATATGTTCCATATCCACCAGCATTGCCGCGAGTGGCACTGGCTAACACTCCCGGGGCTAGGTGTAGTCATCATCATCATCAGCCTATATTTTATGTCCACTGCAGGACGAAGGCCTCTCCCTGTGATCTCCAATTACCCCTGTCATGACTCATGACATGACATCTTCCGCACGCGATGCTTTGCCATTGAGCTACAGTGGCGGTCATCCCCACGTCCACTTTCTTGGATATTTGTGCACGTGTACTACATCGCGTTGGGAAGATGCACGCGGGTTCAGTGCCCACTGGCGGCAAGTTGTCTTTCTGTCCATATTTATTTTCCCTTGCCCTTGTCATTTCAATAATTCGGGTAAAGAAGGACAAGTAATTTCCCCTACGCGTTCCTTGGCTTCATCGTCTGTTGATTTCATTCCGTTGTAACCAACAAAAAATCAAATGCCAAGCTTGGTTCCGTTTATTCTCCTTGCTTTTTGATATGTGACAGACATGACCGCATGCTTGATGAAATTTTAATCCGATATCGTATGTTGTCTCAAAGAAATCTTGTGGGCGCCTGTCGTAGCAAGCTTAGATGTTAACTAATTTGAGTGACGCGGACATCCAAGCTCTGAGAACAACTGGCTAATGTGCAACGCAGTGTCATGATCTTTACAGTATATATGTCATTCAACGGCCCAAAGGAACACACGAGCTATAAGGGTTGCTGTAGTGGCGGACTCCTGACTAATTTCGACCTCCAGCGTTTACTCAAAGCGCGCTTAAATCTAGGTACACAAGCGCTTTTACATTGCGCCCCCGTCCTAAAGCGGACGCTGCGGCAGGGAATACAAACCACAGCTGAGCAGTAAAACACCATAGCCAATGAGCCACCACGCCAGGTCATGATCTATATATGTATAATATACGTTACAACTATAATTAGCAAATGCGGAAAATCTAGCCGTTTTTTTTTTCGGTATTCGTGTTTCAAATGTCAGAACGTTATTAGTTACCATCCGCTTTGAAGTGGAATCAGCCCCTTTCAATTTCCATTGAATAAACCGTACTGCCTTTATCAGGCCTCTAATGGTTTTTTAACGTTTAATATATGCCACATGCAACAGACACTATGGATTTTTTTTCTCCAAAATGTGTTTATTTGGTTTCGTTGCACTCTTGCTCCCTACAGCTGTACAAGCCAATGTCGTCACCGCGTTAACGGTTTTTGTGCTTAGTTAATTAGCTAGTTCACCAGGACTGCAATAAAAGACTGCGCACGCGCTTTCATAGACGAACTCAGCGAGTTTCGTCCGCAAGAGCATAATGGCCGCATCATCTTGTCAAGATGGGAGCACTCACACACCATATAACAAAAAAATTATACAAATATCAGCCAAATAAAGTACTGAGTAGCTTAGCTTTCGGATGTCATTTTTTTAAGGTTTGTGTCTCGAAGGGCGCCTCATCAGGCCTCACACTGATTTTTTCTGTTATAGATGATGGTTTATTGACATTGCCTTTAAAAGGGGGCGGTGACAAATAGTAATCTAGCCTGCTAAAGTTAATCCGGTATGTTATACATGTTTTTCATTCTACAATTTTCTGTACATCTCATTAACTATTTTGCTCTTCCTTAAAACTTCTACATCTACCTTGCACCACTACCTGTACCTGTAATGGAACCGATCCTTTCAATCTCTTCCGTGTTTTTCGTCCACGAATAACCTAGACATCTGTTGCTTATATCGACTGCTGACTGGTTGATATTTCTAACCATTTTAAATCCAATCGCTTATGGAAGGTGTCCGTTACCTACGAGTCTCGCTGGGTAACTGCCTTCGCATGCCATGGGGATGTGCTGAGTGGTCTCTGGATTTTTGCTGCAGCAGACACTTGTCTCGCCTGGCTGCGAACATTCGCTCCGGTATGTTTTTGTCCTTAGGCAAGCAGCTGGAGTCTCAAATAGCAAGGCACGGCCCTTTGTGTTATCGTACCGTTTTCCCTTATCATTTCTTTCTTTCCATTCTTGTAAATCTCCATGGTATTCTTTGTTTCCATTCTTTGCATCGAATTCACTGTCTCTGTTTCTCTCACGTTCCGTTTGAGGGCTCCACATTCTATATTACCTCATTGTGTCGCCGGCGAGGCGAAACAAGACTGTCGAGCTCCACAACGTGTACGCTCTTCTGCGCTCTGCTGCAGAGGAGCGTACAGTGATGTCCCGGTGATGTGACAAAATGCTTGTTAGACTGCCCATAATACGTCGAAGAGCGCACTGCTAGCTGTCTTTGAAAAATTTAAGCGTATAGCGGTTCCGTGCGCCACCATGCACGGAGGACTTCCCACGAAACATTGGACTTTCAGGTGATATGTGATTTGCCTTCTCCTGAAGTTTCTCAAAGACAGCAATTTATTCAGCGGGTGTTGAGATTTAGCACTACACCAATCGCTTGATGCAGTAGGTATTGGGTGCAATTGTTGAAGTGGAGGCATCCTGCATCTGCTTCGTGTAATCGATTTGTTTATCTCTCTTGATAGCGTTATTGACACAAGACCTGGTCACGTTCCGTTTAATGTTTGGATAAGTTTAGCCTCACACTTCAAAAAGAGACGTTCAGGTGGAGCAGGTACCAGCTTGTCTTTTCAAAGCAACATGTCTGTCGCTAACATCCTTCTCCTCCTGCTAGAAAATTTTCAAGACGCAAATATATAACGTTGGTCCTATTTAGTGATACAGGAACGAAACACTGAGAAAAGAGAAGCAACGTCGTTTTTCACAAGAGCGCAGGAAAAAAGAGCAACGTTCCTGCATTGAATGCTGCTGCCACAACAATGAACATTTTCAAACATTCTTTGCTGAAATCGCAAATCTTTCTAAAACGTCATGTAATTTTTCTTCTTCTAGCTTGTGTTCTGAGGTATTGTATAAACGTCGGCACAGCTTACGTGCGTATGCGCAAACGGCCAACTTCGCTGTAGAATACACCTTCAGTTACGCGGCTGTCTTCATAACATCGGCGCTTAAGAGGTGCCAAGATTTTTAAACGCAGTAGAGTACTGGTGTTCCGTACACCACACGTGATTGTGCGCCGCTATTCTACTGGTAAAGAAATAGCGAAAACGTAATTGCTTTTTCCTCCGTCATGTAACTACAATAGCTGTTGAACGAGGAAAACCAAGCGATATATACTCTGACAACGCACCGACTCAGCAAAACCGCAACGTACAATTTGATGCGCACGTACTTCTCCACCTAAGTCGTTTTTATTGTCAGTACTCTGTTTGCATTGCGCTGTGGCGCCACCTTAGCGGGCTCCACGAGAAACAATATGTAGGGCGCCAGGGCGCCGCGGGACGCAGACAGGCACACTGCATGAAGGGAGCTGAATTTTTTGTGCGTTTGTCAGTCGTTGTAATTTACATTTTTTTGACTGGGCGCTTGCTGGGCAGGAAAACGATGTCGACAACTATAGCGCGACGGACAACCATCATGATCATGAACATGATTCCGTCATGTTCGAGCCGGAGTCGATTCCGCTCGGTGGATGTTAGCCATATCGTAGCAGCCCAGTTTATTAGCATTTGCTGCTGTTAGGCTTGCGCTGAACGTCCGCGAATAAGGCAGTAAAAACCGCTTTTATGGTTCAGTTTTGAACCATACTAACCATAGCTCTTTAAAGGGGCGATACTGCACGCAGTGTACTTGTACAGCACTAGAACGACACATTTGTTTACATCGGCACGCTTGTACGGCCACCACGCGCTGTTCGCTTCAAGCACAGTGGGAACCGTGCATCGTTGACACGAAATAATAATAAAAGTACAAAACGTACAAGTTTGCGCGCATGAGAAGCGTTGTAGCATACTTAGTTGTAGAACAGGCAGGTGCGCCCTGGACACTTTGAAAACGGGGACTAGATGGTCGTATATATTACGGGGAGTGCGGTTTCTACTGATTTTGATAGCGGGTTTTCACTTTTCATGCTCTTCATCAGGCATCAGTTTTCAATTTTCGGCATCTTCATCATATGGTTTGTGTGTTCGATAGCGTATTGTTAGAGTAAACTCTGCGCACACGAGCGCTCATTTAGGGAACACGTAGCTTTCAAGCGAAGACGCCGATGCCTGCCGTATACCCGTGTGGCAACTGAGCGAGATTGCTGTTTACGCTACAGTATATCGAAGGGGCCGTCACTTGTTTCTTGTTAGGCATAAGAGGCAAACTGTGCCTCTCGGTAACTAATAAATTTGTCCGCGTAACAATACGCACAGATCTACCGCTCTACGTATTCTCATTTCGTTCGCGGAAGCGTCGGCGATTGCGGCCGACAGCCTTCGATCGAGAACGGTGGTGCGATCGAGAACGGTGAACGCTGCGCTGAACGAGATCGACACCGCCTCACACTCGATGTTGATGGCGGGCAATTGCTGGAATATGTGAATTTCAACTCACGAAGTACGTTTCTACTCAATTTGAGCGTCAATAATTATATACACAAGCGCAGTTCATACGACATTCGCGTTGTCTGCGACGTTATCACTCGCACGGTGATTGGCAGACTGGTTTTGTCAGCGTCGTCGGCACGAAAGCCCGTCACACTACGACTACTCATTGTGGTGGGTCGCGTCGTCGGTCACGTCTTCGTCATACTAGAATGACAATATATGCGTCCCCTTGACACAGCCTGTCAACTAGTCGGCCGAATGTTGGCGTCAGCGTGAGGTCGACTTCTTGACAGTATCGTGTCGAATTCAATTGAATTCTTGGGTTTTACAAGCCAAAACCACGATTTGATTGCGAGGCACCGGCATCCTGTCGGCCTACACTTTGACATACCGCACGTTAACTGAATATCGTTGTGAACATTTGACATTTCTACCGAAACACAGCGCTAATACCGCGTCATTCGCACTGCGCCGACAATGCGCGAGTTCGGGTCCGCGTGGAACAGGCTGCCCGCGATATATTGCACATGCGGGCGTCGCCTGTTCCACTAACCACCGACGCCGTACGATACGTTACGGGCATTCACCTCTAGGGCACAGCGCATGCGCACTCAGAGCATGCAAAAGGCGGATTTGTCGTTCGTGATAATTTACCCTTCCTTTCCCCTGCTGAACAACACTTTATGATTTCCTTTTTTTCCCGAAAGGTAGTGCTTCTACTCGATATGAGCGTCGCAACGCAGTGTTGACATTCTTTTCAACTACGGGACTAGACTATCAGTTGTAGTGATCGTACGACGCACGTTCCGAAAGTAAGTTTCGGCATTTTTTTAAAAGCGAACATGGCGCACCAGGTGAAACAAAAAATAGCCATAAGAATCCACGCCCGTTGCTCGTTTAACGATGGAAGGAGCGTCCGCGGAGGATGAATGACGCATGCGCAGAGCGCAGTAGAAGAGAGAGTAGCTGCAGACCGGCGTCAGCAAGGTTATTCGAGTACAAATCACTGACGTGTCACTCAGTGACTGAATCACTGAGTCAGACGTGTGCTGAGAATGTGGTCGCCAATGAAAGTACCTGCTGTTATCCGGTAAGAATGGGTACGTGGCACTAGTGTGTCCGTCATTCATGAACGCCTATAGATCATGTATGGGGAAGAGGTCACGTCTCGTCAAATGGTTGGTCGCTGGTGTTGCATGTTCAGTGAAGAATGGCAGAGTGTGGAGGATGAAGGTCGAAGTGAGCGTCCCTCCACATCCACGAATGAAAATAACATTACTAGAATATAGGACAAGCCGCACTCTCGGGACGACACTTTCAAAACAATGCTGAGGTGGAGCAGGCTGCATGTGCGACAATTCCTTGCATCGCAGGGCACCGAGTTTTACCAGAGTGGTTTCTTCAAACTGATTGCACACTACGACAAATGTCTCAATGTCGGTGGCGACTATGCGGAAAAATAGGTTGATTGTACTCCGCAGATTTCTCTACTACCTGATTGATGACATGGATATGATCCATCGCACAATATCCCTCCCTGAAGCCAGCCTGTTCACTTGGTTGGCTGAAGTCAAGTGTTGCCCTGATTCTATTGAAAATTATCTTGGTGAATATTTTATACAATACTGAAAGCGAACTAATGGGTCTATAATTCTTCAATTCTTTAACGTCTCCATTTTTATGGATGAGTATATTGCTGGCGTTCTTCCTGATACCATGGTGTATTTCTATTTAGCAATAATGTTTCCGTGTGAAAATAAATGACGAAACTTACTTTCGGACCGTCCCTCGTACTATGCGTGTGATGCGACGTGTTATGGTGAGTGTTCCTCTTATTTTTGCCATTTATTCATCTCTTTCCTCTTTTTTTTTTTTTTTTTGCTGCTCTTCAAGAGGGTGGGCGTGTTGTCCATTTTAGGAGACAATCGCTAGCCCGCTTCTTTTTCTATGTTGCGGTGTTTACATAAGTTTACATAATAATAATAACATGACATCATCATCACCTCCATCATCATCATCATCATCAGCCTATATTTATGTCCACTGCAGGATGAAGGCATCGCCCTGTGATCTCCGATTACCCCTGTCTTGCACTAGCTGATCCCAACTTGCACCTGCAAATTTCCTAACTTCATCACCCCACCTAGTTTTCTGCCATCCTTGTCTGCGCTTCCCTTCTCTTGGTATCCACTCTGTAGCCATACTGGTCCACTGGGTATCCATCCTACGCATTACATGGTCAGCCCAGCTCCATTTTCCCCTCCTAATGTCAACTAGAATATCGGCTATCCGCGTTTGTTCTCTGATCCACACCGCTCTCTTCCTGTCTTTTAACGTAAGGCCTAACATTTTTCGTTCCATCGCTCTTTGTGCGGTCCTTAACTTGTTCTCTAGCTTCTTTGTTAACCTCCAAGTTTCTGCACCATATGTTAGCACCGGTAGAACGCAATGATTGTACACTTTTCTTTTCAACGACATTGGTAAGCTCCTAGTCAGGATTTGGTAATGCCTGCCGTATGCACTCCAGCCCAATTTTGTTCTTTTATGAATTTCTTTCTCATGATCAGGGTCCCCTGTGAGTAATTGACCTAGATTAACGTACTCCTTTACAGAATCTAGAGGCTGACTGGCGATCCTGAATTCATGTTTCCTTGACAGTCTATTGAACATTATGTTTGTCTTCTGCATATTAATCTTCAACTCTACTCTTACACTTTCGCGGTTAATGTCCTCAATCATTTGCTGTAATTCGTCCCCATTGTTGCTGAATAGGACAATGTCATCTGCAAACTGAGGGTTGCTGAGAGATTCGCTATTGATCCTCACTGCTAAGCGTTCCCAATCTAAGAGCTTGAATACTTCTTATAAGCATGCAGTGAATAGCATTGGAGAGATTGTGTCTCCTTTCCTGACCCCTTTCTTGATAGGTATCTTTCTACTTTTCTTGTGGAGAACCAAGGTTGCTGGGCAATCCTTGTAGATATTTGCCAAGGTTTTCACGTATGCCTCCTGTACACGTTTATTTCGCAGTGCCTCTATGACTGCTGGTATCTCTACTCAATCAAATGCTTTTTCACAATCTATGAAAGCCATATAGAGAGGTTGATTGTACTCCGCAGATTTCTCTACTACCTGATTGATGACATGGATATGATCCATCGTACAATATCTCTCCCTGAAGCCAGCCTCCTGTTCTCTTGTTTGGCTTAAGTCAAGTGTTTCCCTCATTCTATTGCAAATTACCTTGGTGAATATTTTATACAATACTGAAAGCAAGCTAATGGGTCTACAATTCTTCAATTCTTCAACGTCGTCCTTTTTATGGATGAGTACAATTTTGGCCTTCTTCCAGCTTTCTGGTACACTTGAAGTCGTGAGGCATTGCGTATAAAGGGCCGCAAGCTTTTCATGCATGATATCTCCCCCATCTTTGATTAAATAGACTGTTATTCTATATTCTCCAGCAGCTTTTCCCCTGGTCATGTCTTTCAAGGCCCTTCTAACTTCATTGCTAGTTACAGAAGGAGCCTCTGTATCCTGTTCATCACTACTTCGAAATAAAGTAGCTTGGCTGCTCTGGGGACTGTACACGTCAGTATAGAATGCTTCCGCTCCTTTTACAATGTCATAGAAATTGGCGATAATATTACCCGGCTTGTCTTTCAGTGCATACATCGTGCCTTGTCCTATGCCAAGTTTCCTCCTCACTGATTTCATGCTGCATTCATATTTGACTGCTTCCTCAATTTTTTTCACGTTATAATTTCGAATATCCCTTACTTTCTTCTTGTTGATCAGTTTCGACAGTTCAGCGAATTCTATCTGATCTCTCGAGCCTGACACTTTCATGTTTTGCCGTTTCTTTATTAGGTCCTTTGTTACTTGGGAGAGCTTAACTACTGGTTTCCCTTGGGCTTTTCCAGGTTCGTTTCCTGTTGTTGCGCTTCCTGAAGAAGGTATTCATTATTCGGAGCCTAAACCAGCCTGCTTTTTCCCCACTTTTGCATTGAACTCGCCCATGACTGCAGTATACTGAGCTTGCACCTTTCTCATTGCTAATTAAACATCTTCATGTAACTCTTGTATTTATTCATTATCGTGACAGGAGGTTGGGGCGTAGGCTTGTACTACCTTCCCTCTATACCTCCTATTCAGCTTTATTACGATTACTGCCACCCTCTCACAAATGCTGTAGACATCATCAATGTTGCCCGCTATGTCCTTATAAACTAGAAATCCTACCCCGAATTCTCTCCTACCTGGAAGACCTCTGTAGCAGAGGACGTGACCATTAGTCAGCACTCTATAAACCTCACCAGTTCTTCTCACTTCACTAAGACCAATAATATCCCAGACAGGGGCGGATCCAGGTTTTTTCTGACAGGGGGGGGGGGGGGGGGGAGGGGCAGCTTCTGTCAATGATGATGATGATAGTAGCCTTTCTCATTTATCGAAATTCACCGTTCCTGCTCACGATAAACCCGCGTTTTATATGGCTAGAGCAACACCTGTAGCCCGCCGTGGTGACTCAGTCAATCCCGGCCGCGGCGGCCGCATTTCGATGGAGGCGAAATCCAAAAAGGCCCGTGTGCTTGCGTTGTAGTGCAGGTTAAAGAACCCCAGGTGGTCAGAATTAATCCGGAGCCTTCCACTACGGCGTGCCTCATAAACAGAACTGGTTTTGCCACGTAAAACCCCAGAAAGAGGAAGAAGCCATATAGCTAAGTCAGATATCGCTTTCTCCGAGCTTATAGGAAAAGGACGTTGGCCAATACAGGCATGTGCTTGGCGGCTGTTCCTGATAATACAGGGTGTTCAAAACTAAGCTTTATGGTTTTCTTAAAATTAGGCACTGAGAGGCACGCGAAGACCACCTGTGCAAATAAGTTATGTGGCCAGGGGGGGCGCAAAGTGAGATGATAATTATCGCTGTGATCAGCCCAATTAACTAAAATTGAACAATTATTTTTGTCGACTGCAGTAAGTGGGTATGTTTGTATTGAAAACTTAGAGGCAGTCGTGTTTCTACATAGTTTCAGTCGGAACAATTATTGTAGCGTGTTCGTGCTCCGAGATATCCGACTCCAAATTTCAATTGTCGTACTAGGCAGAGTTATGGAGTCGACGCGAGAGCGGTTTATGCTTTGCGTTGCTGTGGAAGGGAGACATTTTCAACATTTTTAGGGCATTGAAATCTTGATGGGTGAAGTGTTGTCATGAGATTTGTGCATGACAACACCAAACTTAAAGCGGCAGTATGAAATATTCGTTAGCATAGCTAAAAAGGTTTCTGCTGTTGATGATGCAGTTGTTGCTTTTGATTTCAATAAAACTTACAATACTTGGAAATCAGCAGTCACTTGATTTACGTAGCCCAGGCAAGGCCCATGCCCGGCGGTCTAGTCACCAGTACGCACGCGCACTGCCCTCCGGCTTCTCCGCTCGCGCCATTATCTCGGCATGGCAGCTGCCACCATCTTTACAGGCAGCGCGGTCGCCTGTTACGACAGCGGTTACGGGTTTTTCGATTTTTTTTTTATTTCGCCAGCCGTTAGGGAAAGGGGGCAGTTATTATCTTTGCCAATGCCTCCACCGTGTTGTCAGACTAAAGGCCGCACCCAACAGCCGCGTCACACCAGGGAGAAGCTTTGCGCGGATCCTCAATCTCTTGCATGTGTAATCATGCAAACGACAATTAAAATTTGGAGTTGGATATCTCGGAGCATAGACATGCTAGAAGAATTCTTCCAAGTGAAACTGGTAGAAACACGACTGCCTCTGACTTTTGAATACAAACATACACGCTTACTGCAGTCAATAAAAAGTTAATTATTCAATTTTAGTTAATTCGGCTGCTGACAGCGATAATTATCATCTCACTTTGTGTCCCCCTGGCCACATAACTGATTTGCGCAGGTGGTCTTCACGTGCCTCCCAGTGCTTAATTTTATGAAAACCATAAAGCTTAATTTTGAACACCTGGTATATCTAGCCTGTATTGTTTCTTAATATAAAGTTTGGGATGATCTGTCGCAGGTTCGTTATGAATGCGTAAGCACGGGTCCGTCTTTGGAGTTCTGTTGGGACACCTTGATTTCCTTAAGAAGATTCTTTGTTTGGCTGAGACATCTTCGTTTGCTTTGGACTAACTCCCGTATTCTCAAACAGCGCTCGACTCGAAGCTCTTGCTCCACTCCACCTTGTTGAGCACAACGCCGCCTCTCGAGTGATAAAGACGCGACAATTCTCAAGAATTCCCATGAATGATCATGAAGCTCAGTGACCAATTCTGTGGAGCGATGGTGGTGCTACCTTCTCTCTCGAGTCGAGGTGTTGTGTTGACTAGAGGAACGTTCTTGAATACGGGCGTAACGCTCCGTTCCAACGCTGCAACCACTATGCTGGTTGTTTACGATATGCGAATCACCGCGTATGGAGACACACGACGCCACCTAAAAGAAGAACGATGTGGCGTAGTAGCCGATAGCGTGAGCCAGCGTCTTGATGTTTTGTTTCCCGTGCGACGTCATCCTTTTACATAAGGCGCGCATCTGCTCGCGTTTTTCTAACCACGCGACGCCATCTAGGCCCGCGCGCTGGCGTTGGCCGCTGACGTCACGCTCCCCCACTTCGCAGCCGCGGCTCGAGGCTTCGCCCCGCTCCGCGAGAACGCCCACTCTGTTAAACGGATCCGGCGGCTTTGAGCCTCCTATGCTTAATGTACGACAATAAAACTGCAAACTTAGAATGAAAAACTTGTAGCGTACGAACGGTACTGTGCTCGTACTGGATATTGTCAACGTGTAACTGTGATCACAATGAGTGCTACAGTTAAAGAAAAGTTGCCTATGCGTAGTTCTTAGTTTAGCTGTTAGTTGTTATTTATATATGAACACTTCAGCGAGAGATCTCTTTCATTAAGCAGGTTGGTCGCGGAATGGATGACAGCCAATGAGGCAACCGATGACACCCCAATGGGGAACTAACTTGATCAGGAGCGAAGGCGCTCGCACGGACATCGGTGTGCTTGGAAAAAGGGACGTCCCCTCGTTCATTCGACGCCACCGACGGGAAGAATAAGGCACTGCCGGCGCCAGGAGGTTCAAGGTGTTCATGAGAAAAAATAACTACGGACACTTTGCGACACCACACTCCTACGGAATACAACTAAGCTTGTGAGCGAGCTAGTTTACCTCTATATGGCTGATACCACAGGTGTTTGCGAAAAATAATTTTGAAGAATGCTGGTGGCCATATTTTTTTGCGACAGGTCCATCCCGCTGTCAGCGAGGGGGCGATGCAGAAATCTGAGGGGGGTGTCAGAGCATCCGGACATCGATCCCCCCTGGATCCGCGCCTGATCCCAGGCAATAACTGATAATTCTTCGAATAGCCCTGCTAAGCTAGCCTCACTGGATAGGGGGTGCGTGTTGAACGTTGCCAGGTTCAGTTTCCAGTGGCGGGCTGTCCGGACCCAGAGATTCTTAGCACCCTCTGCCGCGTCGCAGGTCTGACCGCCGCCTTGGTCACGTGCTCCGCGGCCGCTGGGGACTGAGGGCCATGGGTTAATTGTAGGAGTCATGAGGGAGGTAGTGGCTGAATACTGCACCAGAGAGGCCAATTTCTGTTCTGGTGAGGGAGTGACTTTGATGAAGCATAGTCGGCCTTCCTAATTTGGTTGCCCCTGGATTAGTATAACCCCACTAGCTCTCGGCATTCCTTTTTGCCTGTGTCAGGCGCCACTCCACGCCTGCAAATGTAGGGGACTGGAGGAGAATTTGAACTTACGAACTTCAGATTTATTTATTTATTTATTTAACATACTCTCAATGCCTGATGCCGTTAGAGAGAGGAGTGGTGAATCATTATACAATGTTAGATATAGCAGTCTCAAAGGATGAATGAACAGGATTGCTGGCGACAGAGGTGGGCATGTGGTTTCATTCGGATGCCGTCTTGGGCCGGAATGGAAGAAAAGGTTTGTGTGGCAAGTTGGTACTTGTACCTTGACGTTGTTGTCGATTCGCGATGAAATATAAGGGGTGATATAAAAAGATCATTTTTTAATTCTGGGCGTGTCTAGTACATTGTATGAAAGAATGATAACCGGGCGAGTTTCCTTCTTGATGATAGGTGTCGCATATCTGTACACGTGTACTTGCATTATAGCGTGATAGCGTTCCCTTGCTGTCACGTGGCCCATATCGCCATCGCATCACCCTCGCCCACTATGTGTATATGATCGTTGGCTTCAAGGCTGGGTGTGCTTTTTGTCCTTGTATTCCTTGGCTGTCGTTCTGCCACTTAAATTGCCACCATGCAATAAAGCATGTTAAGTACAGTCTGCCTCTTCGTTCACGGAAGCCCCGGAACACGGCATATGTCCGGCAGATGAAGGCTGGTTTTGATGGCAGAAACACTGGCACTGCGGGGATAATTGCATACAAATAAACGTGCAGAGCGGCTCTGAATGGCTTCAACTAAGTGTGTTAGCTGTGCTGTAGAGGGATGCCAAATTGATGAAGCATACTCTAGTTTAGACCTTACTAGTGTTTTATATAATGTAAGTTTTAGGAAAGAGGGCGCGCGAGAAAAGTTGCGACGTAAAAAACCTAGTGTTCGATTGGCGGAGTTTGTCACGTATTCAATGTGAGTTTGCCATGACAGGTTGTTAGTAATGTGAACACCTAAATATTTATAGGATGTGACAGAGGACAGAATAGAGTTAATTTTGTATGAGGATGTAGTAACAGCACTACCACGAGAAAATTTCATCATTTTACATATGTGACATTTAATTGCATTAACCACTTGTTACACCACGAACAAATGGTGTGAAGGTCAGATTGAAGTAAAAAGGAATCACCTGGGTTAGTTATTCCACGATAAATAACAGTCATCAGCATAAAGACGGATGTTAGACGTCAATTTATCCGGCAGATCGTTAATGTAAATAAGAAATAAAAGAGGCCCAAGGACTGAGCCTTGGGGCACACCAGAAGTTACAAAACAGGTTGGTGAAACAGAATTGTTAGCAGATACGAACTGAGTTCGTTTGTCGAGAAATCATTCAATCAACTTAAGTAAATAGGAGTCAATGTTACGTCTGCTTAACTTCAGAAGAAGGAGATGATGGCATACTGTGTCAAAGGCTTTTCCAAAGTTTAAAAAGATACAATCAATGCAAGAACCTCTGTCTAGAGATGAGAACAGGTCATTAGTAAACATAACTAGTTGTGTCTCAAATGAAATTTTTTTTCGGAAACCATGCTGATATTTAATGAAAAAAAGTTGTTAGATTCAAGAAATAGCACGAGATTAGAGAAACCGATATGTTCCAGAAGTTTCCCGGGAATGCTGGTTAACGAAATGGGTCTGTAGTTGATAGCGCATGAAGGGTTACCTTGTTTTGGAATAGGCACCACCTTCCCCGCCTTCCAGTCATTTGGCAGTACACCGCATTTTAAGGACTGCTTGAAGAGTTGAGATAAAATGATGAGTGGGTTACAGTGCATTGCAAAAACTGAGCAGTTATTTCATCAGGGCCGGGTGCCGATACCTTTAGATTCTCCGAGTTTTATTATTCCAACCCAGTCAGTGATTATGGGATCCATCGTGGGAAACAAGGGGTTACTAAATACTGGTGATGAAAAAGACTGATTATCAGAAAACGAACATTTAAATACGTTATGCATAGCAACACAGCACATATCAGATGGTATGACGTTCCCCGTCTCATCAAATGGTTGGATATCTTGTTTCGGTTTACCACTACCCAAAATTTACGCGGTTTAATTCGAAGCAGCGGAGGAAGAGTGCTTGAAAAGAAATTGCGCTTGGCCGCTTTAAGTTCACGCTTGAAATCAGCGACGCAGTTTTGATAAGCTGCCCAGCGGTCAGCTTTATCGCTTGATACTGCTTTCTGTAAATTATTTTTTGTTTCGTAGACGGCTGAGCAGCGGAGTCAACCAAGGAGAGCGAAACTTGGAATGAATTTAACGCAAAGGCACATTTCTCGATAAGCGAAAGCATTTTTGTTTTATAAATTGCCCAGTTCTCTTCTACACTATTATACGTGGAGAAGCGCAGGAACGATTTGCAAAAAGATTGCGTTTCGACGTCAATAACGGCGCTATTCGCGCTAGCATAATCTCTTATGATCTTGCTGTGCTGTGGCGATCGCTCGAAAGGAAAGTTGCAAAGAAAGTGAAGGATACAATGGTCGTTTAGCCCAGGCAAATATGTAAATGCTGAAAACACATCTGGGATTGAAGTAAGGACTAAATCTAGCACGTTTGATGAGGTAGTAACTCGTGTAGGTTTTTTTACTAATTGTGTTAAATTGAAATGGTGACAGAGATTAACAAAATTAGAATTTTCATTAGTATGCGTACAAATAAAGCCATGATTGCTATCCCACAAAATATCTGGGAAATGAAAATCACCTAAAACAAGAAGGGGAGAATTAGGGTATCGTACTAGAATGTTATTTAAAGCGTCGTGTGAAGAATTACAGAACGTGGAACAAGACTGAGGTGCGCGGTAACAGGCACAAATAATTACTTCGTGATGTCCGAAACGAATGCATGCGCACACAATGTCTAGTGGAGATATGACTGGAATAACTTGACAAAAATGACGCGTTGATACTGCAATAAGCACACCACTGCCTGTTCTTCCGCTTCGATCAGATCTAAAGAATTTATAATCATTGTGGCAGTGTAAAATTTCATTATCAGTGATTTTACTTGAAAGCCAAGTTTCTGTCAGTACAACCACGTCTGCGGCACAATCATCAACGATAGAAGACAAGTCATCGCGTCTGTGAATGACACTTCTAATGTTTGTAAAGACAAAAGATATGTTGCCTACGGTAGACACGCCCCTCTTAGAAGATTTGTGCTATCTCTTTGGTGGATTATCCTGCCGTGACGTAGAAGCAATCGACGAAAGCGGAGAACGATCTGCAATCTGGAGAATTTCGTACACAGTATCGGTTCGCGAGGAGTACACGAAGCATATTTTTGTGTATGAACATCCTAGTGTGTCGCAAGGAAAAACGGCTGTCCGCTTGCCTTGCCATCCTCGGTAAGATTAGAATCCGGGTGTTTTACCTCTGCTCCACGCCACCACTTAACATGACATAGGCTGCCGCAATTTTTTTCCTTGCCCGTGTAGGTCTGACGAGCTCGGTGCGCTTCGTCAGACTGCTTAATTATCTGTGTTCTCCCATAGGAGCACGAAGTAAAGTAACCTGGGCACGAGCTGCCCCCTAAACAGAGGCATAGTGAAGTAATCTCGCGTCTCACGTACCCAGTCTGCGCCACGGGCATGCTAGCGGCCGACTAAGAACAGTGGTGCTCGGTAAAGGAATTCATTGATGATCTTGAGGTTGTGGTCACTGGAACCAGTCTTCTGCGCACAGATCAACGGATAGTGGCCCCTACCCTAGACCTACATATAACGTTTTCCCTCCATTCATCTCGCGGCAATTATTCACAGAAGTCGCGTAAGGCCAAAGGAAAGAAGAAATTTCAAAAGAATAACAACACCTTGCCGGGGTTCCATTGCATGACGCTAACCAATGGCGCCGCCTTACAAAGGTATCAAAAAAGAAGCAACGAATATACAGGAATCTCCACTGAGCCTGAAGCCGTTCCTGACGAGGACTGTTTTCTTGCCGGCCCCGTAGACTTCCTTCTCATTATAAAGCTGCACTGCATATGCAGATGGAACGTACGGACGTCATCCGGCAGCATCTGGGTGGCCTCTTGTGCATAAGCACCCGAGAACAAATTGAGTCGCGTTTTCACGGAAGCAGGGTCAAAGCTGTGTGTGCTCGCCATGGCAAAAGGTGAGCCAAAAAAGGTACGATGAAATTATTTATCGCTGCTGCAGGAAGTGGTGCGGGATTGTTTCATACATATTGATACATATTATATATATTAAGGCATATTGTTCAAGTTGGGCAGCAGGTCGAGCCATAACGATGATTACGCAAGAAACCTATCAGGAAGCAGACAAAAAAGTGCAAACGAACTTTGCGGCACGTGACTTTGGCGACAGGGCGAATACAGCCGGCGAGTCCCTGTAATATTCATGCTGTGAAACAAAGCCACGACACTGCGCAGTGCGTTATTTTCGAGAGCATTCACCGAATCACGGAAGCTCGCATTGATATTTCTGACGTTCTCGTTGATGAAATGGTTTGTTCAGACTCCAGTCTAGCCACGGCGCATAGGGTACTATTGTGCCGACATGGCGCTTCTTTTGTTGACGGTGAAAGTTAAGCATGTAGTGCAGACCATTTACTCACACTAATATAATCGCGAGCGATAATAATTCAAATTCTGGAACGATATTAAACGTAGCACCTCTTCACTGGCTCCACTCATGATAGAGCTACCTACGCTCGCGTGCTCTTTTGATTAAACTTTATTCTCTCTCTTCATTGGAAGAAGAAGGCGCCGAGTAGTGCGGACGTGGATTCATCGGCTCCTGCTTTCATCAATGTTTTCGACTGGATTTCCGAATAGGAACCACGACAACTGTGTATTTATCGACGCAGCAGGTCGCAAGGAACTTACCGATATCAGAATTTTATCGGTAGGTGGACTTTTCACCATTTTGTGAGTTTGTGATCTTTCGACCACGGCGAGGCGACGCGGTTAGGCCTAGGCCTAACCCCGGTGAAGTGGGGCGGGATTCCCGAAGTAGAGATGGTTGAAGGGGTGGACATCACCCACGAAGAAGCGAATCGGCCAGGATGGACCACGGCGTTAAGAAGAAACAACAAGAAGACTCGACTTGAGGCCTCCACCTCGTCGGGCAGTGCAGCACGTTTTGGCGGGAGAGGCAACAGCCGCACCACCACTCCGCAGGGCTTAGCGAAACGCCTCGCGGCCGCTTCAAGGCTTCCTCGACTCCCGAGGGACACTATACGCATCATCATCAGACCGAGGGATGGCCTGAATGTAACAAAGGTCAGTCAGATACGCTTCGCGCAAGCCCTGGCTATGGCGGCAGCCTTGGTTCCGGCGGAAACGGAGGGCGATGTCATCTGCCCCAACACAGCTCAGAATATCTTTGTGGTTTGCACGCCGCACAAGAAGAACGCAGATGCGTACGTAGGGATTCAACAAGTTCGGCTGAGCGAAGGAACGTACAAGGTGCCGGCTTACATAGCCGCCCCGGACAGCACGTGCAAGGGAGTCATACGAGGAGTCGACGCCGATATCAACGACGCACAACTCGAAACGATGATCGTTAATCACCGAAACCGTGGGGCCCTGGAGGCTCGAAGAATCAAGACCACTACCACGGTTATCGTGTTGTTCGATGGCATGAAAGTGCCAAACTACGTGTTGTGTGGCGCCAGCATGTTTCGCTGCACGTTATTCAAACGGCAAACGGATGTTTGTTACGGGTGTGGAGGCCTCGGCCATAGAGCGGATGTTTGCCCTAACCCAAACAAGACGGTGTGCCGAAGCTGCGGAACAACATCTCCCGTGGAGGGACATCAGTGCATCCCAAAATGCTCATTGTGCGGTGGACAACATCCTACAGCGGACCAAAAATGTAAGGAGCGTTTCCAAGTGCCATATATTGTCAGACAAAGGAGGCGGCGGCGCCGAAGGTGCGCCAAGAAGACACAGGTGGCTCGGGAGAGCCGATCACGTAATTCCAGCGTGTCAAGCGCGCCAAGACAGGGGCGCTCCGTCACACCAGCTGCTCGTCGACGCAGTCTCTCCAGGAGGCACTCCCGTTCCAGGGGGTGCTCCAACTCCCAGGTGCGGATCCAGGAGGAGCCTACCTGGGCGGATCGAGTCAAGCCACAGACAACGACACCGCAAAAGGTAACGCAGGTAGCATTGCCAGAGCAAAGGGAGGACCCGAAGGTCGCTTTTCACTTACAAGAAAATGCTCGTCTAAAGGCGGAAATACAGCAAAAGAGGGCCGACTTCGATGCTTTTCGAAAGGCAAACGCCCAACAAAATGTTAGTGTTCAGAAACCTTCCACCCAGGAGCAAGGGTCACAGGCTAACAAGACCAAACGCAAGGCTCCTCCTCAGGAGGAGTCGGATTCTATGGACACCGAATCTAGTCATGAAATTCTTGAGAATATCCAGAAGTCAATGAAGCAGCTTATGAAGAGTATTAGCATGCTCAAGCTGGGAATGGGGGTGGTCGAAACATAACTAGTGATCGTGGGTACACCTAGCGCCACGAACCAGGGTTCAGTACAGACCATGTCGGGCACGGATGGTAGTAGCACCCCTAGGGAGCTCCAAATGTAATATATTCACCATGGCGGGGAATAGTAATGAATTGGTAGTTTGGCAGTGGAATTGCGCCAGTTTCAAAATGCGCAAGGCTCCACTACAACAGTATAATAAATCACAGGCGGTCAAACCGCACGTATTATTATTACAGGAAACTTTCTGCGAATCTCCGTCCTTGGCGGGCTATCGAGCCGTTGCGGGGCGGGATGAAAACAAAGGAGGGATAGCCACACTAGTCAGTAAGAAATGCTCTTTCCAGGAGCATAGAATGCAACTAGGCAGATCCAGGGTTGAAGGACTTCTAGTAGAAATCATACCTAATAGCTGGCTTAAGCAGAGCGTCTACATACTCGATGTATACAGCCCACCATCACAGCAGAGACAGACTTTTCACTCCATCTTAGCTAAAGCATCTTCTTTAGCTAGAGGTTCCCCGTTAATCGTGGCTGGAGATTTTAATGCACCGCACACTCTGTGGGGTTATACAAGGCAAACCACGAAAGGAATTGCTCTCGTTCGAGCGGCGGACAATTGCGCCCTGGAATTAATCACGGACCCACGGTTCCCCACAAGAATGGGGACGTCCGTAGCGCGGGATACGACACCGGACTTGACATTCGTTAAAAACATAACCGAGGTGGCGTGGCAAAATCTTCAGGTGAGCTTGGGTAGTGATCACTTCGTCATAACCATCTCTGTCAAGGTCAAAGCCGCGCCTCCCAGGGAGTTTCGAGTCACCGATTGGGATGTTTTCCGTAAAATCAGAAAAGAGGACACCGAAGAATACAGCAACCTAAGTGATTTATTTGAAAGACTAAAGAAAGATTCCGAGCAGGCTACTAAGGTGGTCAGCACGGAGGTTGAGGTCCCCAGAATGGATTCGCATTTGGCGCATCTTCTGGAGGCCAAAAGCTCCATTCAGGCACGTTGGAAAACACAGACTCAACCGAAGACTCCGGAAGAAAATAGCGGAACTCAATAGAGAGATTGAAGAGTACTGCGCCTAACTAGCTAAGCAACAATGGAGTGAGATTTGCGCGGCGGTGGATGGGTGAATGCGCACGGGAGGAAAGTGGAACCTCCTTAAATATTTGCTTCACGACTCGCAAGCAAAAAGTAACCAAAGGCTTGCAATTGATAGGGTAGTGCGGAAGCACAAAGAGAAGGGAGGTTCAGAGACGGCCCTCATCATGGAGCTGGCTAATTGATATCTCCCGATGGGTCCAGCTGGTCATCGGGACTATCCCAGCTATCGGGGGGAAGAGGTGGGGGAGCTGGACGTCCCCTTTACAGAGGCTGAGATCAGAGAGGTATTACATAACCTTAATGGCCGCTCGGCCCCCGGGCCGGATGATATTTCCAACCGCCTCCTTCGCAACCTAGATGATAAGTCTATCACGAAGTTGACGGAAGAAATCAACAGGATATGGGAATCGGGCACGGTTCCTGAGTCCTGGAAGACTGCTTCGGTGGTCCTCATACCTAAGCCAGGGAAACCTCTAGCTCCGGAAAACCTGCGCCCGATCTCGCTCACCTCTTGTGCGGGTAAGGTTGCAGAACACGCTATTCACAATAGGATTTCAAAGTATATCGAGTGCCGGGAAATATTTCCCTACAATATGGTAGGCTTCAGACCCGCACTCTCCACACAAGATGTGATGCTTCTCATCAAACGCCAAGTTATCGACCGCAGGACTAGAAATAATAGGGGAATACTCGCCCTGGATCTGGCTAAAGCATTTGACAACATCTCACATAGATTCATACTTGAGGCGGTCTCGGCGCTAAATTTGGGACGGAGATTTCACACATATGTTAGATCCTTTCTTAAGGATAGAGTTGCTAGCATCAAAATTGGGCAAATTAAATCTGATGAGCTTGAGTTGGGGGCAAGAGGGACCCCGCAAGGGGCAGTAATCTCCCCTCTGTTATTTAATATTGCCATGACGGGACTCTCGGAGCGCCTATCCTCCGTGCAAAACATTGGCCATGCTTTATACGCAGACGACATTACGATTTGGTGTCCTGGTGGATCAGACGCGGACGTTGAACAGGCGCTACAAGAAGCACTAAATGTAACGGAAGAATTCTTAACTGAAACAGGGCTCAGCCTCTCACCTACCAAGTCTGAGTTATTGCTGTACAGGCCGGCGAGACAGGGCGTTAGGGGTTTGGTTCCGATGGAACTGATACCTATTGCCTTACACACGAAGGATGGTCAGGCTATTCCTCGAGTCAACTTGATCAGGATACTGGGGTTGTTACTGGACGCCAGAGGCTGTAATGCAAAGACAATTGCCCACATCACCTCCAAAACGGAGAGTATGCTCCGGCTCATCTCTAGAGTCTCGAATAGAAAAAGGGGACTCGGAGAGGACAATCTTCTCAGGATATATCACGCGTTCTTGATGAGTCACATCATTTATGTGGCATCTGCACTAAATTGGACTAAGACAGAAAGGAACAAAATAGACACGCTCATGCGCAAGAGCATTAAAAGAGTACTGGGATTACCAGTCACCACTAGTACAGAGAAGCTGATGCAGCTGGGCATGCATAATACCGTCTCGGAGGTGATAGAGGCCCAAAGAACAGCACAAATTGTCAGGCTGCTATCTACATCCAAAGCCGGAAGACGTTTACTAGACTCAGTCAACTTAGCTCCAAGCTTAATCAACGACCATGAGGAATCACTCTCGGAAGCAATCCGGGCATCATTCGCTGTTAGTGCTTTTCCTAGGAATGTTCACCCACAGTATAACGTTGGGCGACGCAAGGCTCGCGCCCGGGCTATTTTAAAAACAGTCGCAGATAGCCCAAGCTTGGCAGCATTCGTAGATGCGGCCCAATATGGACAGACCAGCAACTTTGTTTCGGCAGTAGTTGATACCAACGGTACACTCATCAACGCGGCTTCTGTCCGTCATATCTCCATCGATGTAGCAGAACAGGTAGCCATAGCTTTAGCAATGAGGGACCCTGTGCGTCCCAATATATACACAGACTCTCGTGTGGCCATACGTGCCTTTGCATCGGGTTCCATCTCCCGAGAGGCTGCGGCCATCCTCAGAAATAGGGTGGTTACTGGTTTTCATTCCATTACGTGGTTTCCAGCCCACATGGGTCCGAATATTTTTATAAATCTCCCAAACCCCAATGAGCTTTCTCATAACCGTGCGCGAGAGCATACCCGCCGCGGCGGTATGGAAGCTTTTGGGGGGCCGGACGAAATTAAGCACAGCGACCCATTGCTTACATTCCACGAAATAGTTTCTCACTACCAGTTAGAGCGGAGGAGTTTTCCACTACCTCATCCTAAGCTTAGCAGGTCTCAATCGTCGACATTTAGAATGCTCCAAACGGGGTCCTTTCCTTCGAGGGGCTTTCTAAGTCGCATCGCCTCAAATATAGAACCACACTGTCCAGATTGTGGTGTGCATTTCTGTACATTTGCTCACATGCTCTGGCAATGCCCTGCGTTACGTAACGCACCGTTAAACAAAGAAGCGGACTGGGACAATGCCCTTAAAAGCAGCGTGCTCTCAGTCCAAGTCCAGGCTGTCCAGAGGGCCTGCGAAAGGGCGGAGGACCACGGTCTTCCTGCCCCTACGTGGACGCGGCCAGCGACTACTACGGATTTCCCACAGGGGGTCCACACGTAGTTCCTCAGGACCAAATAAAGTTTATGTCTGTCTGTCTGTCTGTCTCTCTTCATTGAGCTCCAATGATGATAGAGCAATGAAAAGTCAAAAGCACACTTTTGCTCCTGAGCATGCCCGCCTAGGAAAAAAATGGCCCTTTCCACGAGATGGGAAGAAAACTGCTTTCGTAGCGATCACTAAACTGTTGGTCGTCCAACTTGTGAATGGCACCGGAAACGTGTGTGGAAGCCTGCTTACCGTATTCCGCGTATCCTTAACTTAGAATTCAATATATAGACAGGAACAGTTAGTTTCAGCTACAGTTTGTTTGCCTTCAGATGGTTTGGACATGACTACACATTATCAGGCCCAAGAAATTCTGCTCGATCACTGCATAGCGGTTTTCTGGTTCGAAGCCGGCCCTTCACAGCATGTTTTCAAGCCTACTCCATGGAACCTATGACCAGTTAGTGTCCGAAACCCGAAAAGCTTATCATTTTGCTCTATATAAGGGCTGCAACATCGTTTTTGAGTGGTTGACGGGCTATTATGATATCGTTGGTAAACTAGACTAGTTCGTAGAACATACTTAAAGGGACACTAAAGCGAAACAATACATCAGTTTAGACAGATAAAGTAGTCCTTGAACATTGTGTTGCCATTAATTTGGCGACAATAGCTTGATTATTAGAAGAGCAAATGAAGGTCGTAGTATTATTTTTTGAATTTCACGTCAAAAGTTGGACGCCGGTACGTCAGTGCGACGTCACGAATTTCAAAGTATTTTTCCGTATTTGGGTGGCATCCGCTCAGTGAAAAATTGGTGAAACTTGCTATATTGTCTATGGCTCCTTTAGAACTAAAACGAGTACATTTTTACCAATAAAAATGAACTATGCTCCAGCAGACGCCGTCAAAATCCATGACATCCCAGCGGGATGGTGCGAGAATTTCAAGGTGGCGTCGCTACCCGTTTTCGCGCCTTTTCTAGCTTACCAAGCGTCTACTCGCGATATAAGAGTGGCGTTTCTGGTATTGTAGAGGGGTACTCTACCGTTACAGTAGAGTACCCTGTAGTAGTAGAGTACTAGAGTTGGATAGAGTAGTACAGTACTACTGTTACAGTATACAGAGGGGTACTCTACTGATACAGAAGAAATCCTTTTTTCCTTTTCGAGTCCCTTTAAGTTTGTGCTCAAGAACTTGGTGTCCGGTTTTGGTGTCCGGTTTTGCGTACTAATTGCTCCAGTCTTGTTCTCTCGTAGTTTTTGCGCACAAACTTCATTCAGGTATATTTGACAATGACCATGCTGACGTTGCCGCTTGATCCAACCCCGACGGTATCCAGACAATTCGAATACATCGGTACAGAACTGAAGATGCGACAGAACTCGAGTCACTGGCTCGCATAGCGCTATTTCCTTCCTCACTCTCCCCCTCACGGCGCATTGCGGGACTCAACTCTGTGGCAGCCTTGACAACCGTGAGATGGCAAGCGAGGGTTTATTGCGCAGTTGCCTGCTCCAAGTTCACGTGCTACGTTGCGCTTGCGATTTAATAAACGTTACAGTTCCGTCGCCGAGTTCGCGAGCGGAGCTGGCTAACGCTCCCATTGCTACGTTACACGTACATGGGTGCTGTAACGTGAAGCTGTTTCAAATGTTTCTATTCCATTTCTGAAATCAGCCCTCCGCGATTCGTCTATTGCAAACCAAAAAACAAGCTCTGTTTTGTTCGGCATATTAATTGAACTTTGATGCCACGTTATAACTTGGAGTGGTAAGTTTTCGCGGTTTTCTGACATGACAGACAGCCGAAGTGGGCGTAGCCCGTAAAATTTTGACCAAGAGTGGAGGGTAATTATGAAAAAGTCGTAGAATCGTAAATAATTACTTTTATTTTGTTTGGTGTAATCTTGCATAATCATTGTACGCACGTTATAGCAGCTGGGGAGTTCTCGCAGTTTTCGGGACATCGCATGACAGACACGCGAAGTGGGGCTCCATTTCAATAGGAATAGAAGATCGCTGCCCGCCGATCACTCTGGCACTAGCTACTCGGAGCTGTCAGGGAGAATGGATTTCGTTTGCGTATATTAAAAATTTTGTGTGTCGATGTAATATTGTCAAGCCCTTTTGAGATGTATACATCACCTTGCCAACCCTTCTTCGCTGAGGACGCATTTTAAGCGGCATTTTTCTCCTTCAGTCGCACGTCGCCGCTATTTTCGAAAAGCCACCGCAAGCTAAGAACGGGAAGCGAGCCAATCGCAGACGCTGCCACCAACCTCCTCATCCGGTTATCTACTTTGGCTGCGCTAACTCGGCCCCACCGAAACCCTCTCCACTTCTGCGTGTTCCTTGCCTCTTGAGAGCCACTTAGATAAGAAGAACCTTTCAAGGTGGGCAATCTATTCGCTTTGAAATCAAACAAAAGTGTCCTCCAATAAACGGGGAGAGAGTTTGATTGGTCTGTTCAAACGGCGCTGAGGGTCACCGCCCAATGCTTGCGTCGGCGATTGCGTAAATTTGACGTCAGGAGATAGGAATAAAAGCAGATTGGAATAGCTTTACGTTATAGCAACTCATGTTTATAAATTAATGTTCAACTTGTTATGAAATTCTGGGCATCAGAGGCGCTGGATTATCATTCGGTCCACCACTACACGACACACCACCAGCATTTATATTGGAAATTCCTGCGATGACGCAGAAGTGACGTAACTGACCTTGTCCAGGAGAATCAAGTAGCTAATCAGAATCACTTAGAAACAACAATACGCCGTGTGCCGAAATCGAAGCCGCTATACCTACCTTACCTAATCTGAATGTTTCCATCTCTGGTGATCGAAACCACTTGGGCGATTTGTCTGGCCTGGGAGGTTTATATGTAGCGCTTGAATTTTTTAGTGTTACTAAAAGAGCAATATTGGAAATACTTCTTGGTCCTTTCGAGACGTGTTATCACAACGAGTTGAAAGCTCAGCCTTTAAAGTTGCAAAATGCTTTGAACATTTCAATCGAGAGACTAAGTTTCCTGCGCGCAAAATTGGCCAGCAAGTACGGACAATTTCCCGAAAGTTCCATGGTTCAAGCTTCCCTTGAAACTTGAAACAGCTTCCTTGCAGCAAAAAAAAAAAGAAAAGATAAGAATTTGGAGGACGCTTAACCTTCGCTTTTAAGAGTGGAACGCGATAGCATTTAAAGATCCCTGACTGCTTCTCACGGTTCCCGACGGCTGCAGCTTATGCAACCATAATGGTTACTGGCAAACACTGGCGACGAATGCAATGCACATAGGCGAGCTTTCTGGTAGAAACGCAGCCTCATGCGTGGGCCGATCCCGGAGATTGTGCATAACCGTGCCAAAGAAATTACATCATTTTTTCTGGTTCCCGTGCTTGTTTATCACTTTTAATATTTCAGTCTGAGAAGATTTAACATAAAATGCATGCGCTCTGGGTGTTTTGTCTCATGACATTTGCTTGTGGATTGTCATTCTCAAAATTCCGAGGAATAGCATTGTCAAGAATGTGAGACAAGGTATGAGCAACATTAGTGATAGAATGGTGTGGCAATATAACCCGCATATACCGCACGTCATTTATGAAGGTGTGGCATATGCATATACCTAAATATATTCAGAGGGCCTGCATGTTTGGGGATGATTTTCTCCGCCACCCGCCGACATCGCATGCCGGTTGCCGACGCCGGATTTCCTGCGACACGGGGCCCTTAACGTTATCGCGTTAAAAAAGAAGCGAACGCATCAACCATGCGTAACCTCATATTTATTTATTTATTTATTTATTTATTTATTTATTTATTTATTTATTTATTTATTTATTTATTTATTTATTTATTTATTATACTTTCCCACATTCGCTCAGAGAGCATTTCACTTTTATTCCCTTTCCAGAGAAAAATTACAAATCCGAGCCCATTTTAACAAAGCGTACATGCTTACAGCGAATACGGTGAGTAAATAACAAAATTCGTGAGCCATTCCACTCTGAGAAGGTGGATGACCAGCGGAGCTGTTTAGTGCACGACACAGAGGTGACACAGAATTTTGAGCAAAGGCACGAACATATTCATTGTCCTCATTGGTGGTCATCGTGACGATAATTGTACACACACACACACTACATTCGCGCATAACCTCTTTCATTAAATCTGTCCGTCACGTAAGACAATGAATGGCTCATACCCCCGTAAACGCGGCCTCCCCATTACGACGACAGAAAATAAGTGAAATTCTACGCTGGAATGATGAGCGGCAACGGAGCCAGCTGTGAAAGGCCCAACCCCTTTCATCCTGAACTGCCTCATTTGTGCTTTTGCCGTGGGCTCCCTAAGCAGAGCGGCCTACCGATCTTTGGTTAACTTCCAGCCCCGACAAGATATCCGATATTTAAGCACAAAATGGTATTTACCAACGTTAGCGCTGGTAACATTACTGCTTTTCAGATTCCACGGACCACGTCATATTTATTGTGCCCATGGCCACAAAGTACTCTGTGTTTCATTATTGCTCGGTCATTCTACGCCAACTGATCCCGACTTCGCGTTCGACCATCTTCGATTTCTTTAAAAAAATCATGGCTTATTGCGTTACTTTGACAAACAATAACCCAGCTTAAATTTTGGCGAAAAAAAATTTTTCGCGCCGTGGCCGCCATCTTAAATTTGCAAGCGGTCACAGAACCTAGCCTAACAAACAAATTCGTAAAAAATAAGCATTTTTACCAATGACTAGGAAACATTTTTCATACATGTAAAAGAGATTGTTTTTTCTTCTATAAATGAACTTGAACTCAATTTGTTTTACATTTGTTTAAATATAAAACACGGAATAAGGTACAAAAAGGTGGAAATTCGGAATGTTTTATAAAATTTTATGTTCTCACAGTAGTCATTCCAGCTATTTCTCCATGTTGTCCAGATGGCGAAGAAGCCGATAAAAATGTTTCAGAGATGAAAAAACATAACGCGTGTTTGCAAAAACATTGCAAGCTTGAAAAAAATTGCTTTTTGAGGAATATTCTGCCGTCAATTGCATAGTGAGGTGCTCCTAGTAAAAATATGAAAGACAATAAGTTCCACAGTACAATTCAATGGCATTTATTTCTGAAAAGTTAATCGGAACAATTTTTGTTTTTAGCGCGAAAATAATTCTGGAAATTCAGTCCTTGCGTTCAATGCCAGCATTGCTGCGTGCTTACTCTTCACTGCAGTGCACGCTAGAGCCGACGTCAAGGAGGCACATAAAAAACACTGCACCGTGCTCCAAGTGGAAGCTCTTCATATTTTGCTTTTGAAAACTTCGCTGGCGTGTTCATTCAGATTTCGTCAATTTAAACTCTTGGGTCTCTGAGTATGACGTAAGTCCCGCATGTACCGTTGAGAGGAATAAGTCTTGATATAGGGAAACCTCCGTATTCCTTTCAATGGTAGCACTCTTGCAAACCGCCCAGTGAGGTTAGCTTCGTTTTGCTGAATAATTTCTTGGGGTACCCAGGGGGCTACGACACGCTTGATAGTTCTCTCCGCCGATGTAAACAGCTCATAGGGGGTGTGTATTTGATCTTTGTGTGAACTCTGGATACTTGCTCTTGCTGCCAAGCGCTTCATAGTTCCATCAATGCCGTCGCAAGGACTCTTGCCATGTGTGGTGGCAAAAAAATTCCACTCCGCTGAAAAATGGAGATTGTTTTTATCGTAGCAGAGGTTGATGACGTTCTTTTTATTGTTGTACTGAGAAGCCGCACCATCGGAAAAGCAATAGATTTTCTTACCGTCTGGTAGATCATTTTTCAATTTCTTCAGCACATCTTTCTCAAATGACCAGACAGCAACTGAGTTGTGTTCTAGGCAGTACCTGGGCACATGTCGTGCTACATGTGCCCAAGAACTGCTTACCATATAGAGAATCTGCTCCGGGACGCACTGCACCTTGAAATTGATGAAGAAGAAAGTATGCAGGTACAACAGTGGATAAGTGGTGTACGGGGTAGGCTAGAGACAATTATTTTAAATCTAGAAGACTTCTGTGAAAAATTCGCGGAGATGCTCAGGTACCTAAAAATTCATCACTTTGTTAGCAAGGAACAAGCAAAGTACTTGCGAGAGTTGAAAGCAAACATTAAAAAAGAAGAGGCAATTGCACTCATGGACTTTGCAGAGAACTACAGTTTTATTGTTCAAGACGCCCTGCAATCATACCACTGGGTAAATACGTGGGCCACGTTGCACCCAATTGTCATTTACTTCCGCTCACGAGAGAACAGTGCAGACATTTCAGTGCAGTCACTTGTTGTGATTTCAGACTGCCTAGAACACAACACAGTTGCTGCCTGGTCATTTCAGAAAGAAGTGCTAATGAAGTTGAAAAATTATCTAAGAAAACTTTTTACTTTTCCGATGGTGCGGCTTCTCTGTACAAGCATAAAAAGGACGTCATGAACCTCTGCTACCATAAAAACGATTTAAAATTTTCAGCGGAATGGAATTTTTTACCACCCCACACGGCAAGAGTGCTTCTGACGGCGTTGGTGGAACTGTGAAGCGCTTGGCAGCAAGAGCAAGTATCCAGAGGCCATACAAAGATCAAATACTGACCTCCTATGAGCTGTTCACATCGGCGGAGAGAACTATCAGGCATGTCGTAGCCCTATGGGTACCCCAAGAAATTATTCAGCAAAATGAAGCTAACCTCACTGGGCGGTTTGCAAGAGCGCTACCATTGTAAGGAATACGGAGGTTTCCCTACATCAAGCCTTTATTCCTCTCAACGGTACATACGGGACTTACGTCATACTCAGCGACCCAAGAGTTTTAAGTGACGAAATCTGAACACGCCAGCAAAGTTTTCAAAGCAAAACATGAAGAGCTTCCACTTGGAGCACGGCGCAGTGTTTTTATGTGCCTCCTTGACGTCGGGTCTAGCGTGCACTGCAGTGAAGAGCAAGCACGCAGCAACGCTGGCATTGAACGGAAGGACTCAATTTCCAGAATTCTTTCCTTGCTTAAAACAAAAATTGTACCGATTAACTTTTCAGAAATAAATGCCATTGAATTGTACTGTGGAACTTACTGTCTTTCATATTTTTACTAGGAGCACCTCACTATGCAATTGACGGCTGAATGTTCCTCAAAAAGCAAATTTTTTCAAGCTTGCAATGTTTTTGCACACACGCGTTATGTTTTTCATCTCTGAAAAATTTTTATCGGCTTCTTCTCCTTCTGGACAACATGGAGAAATAGCTGGAATAACTACTGTAAGAACATAAAAGTTTATTACAAATTTCGAATTTCCACCTTTTTGTACCTTCTTCCGTGTTTTATTTTTAAACCAGAGTAAAACAAATTGAGTTCACGTTCATTTATAGAAAAACAACAATCTCTTTTACATGTATGAAAAAAGTTACATCGGTAAAAATGCTTATGTTTTACAAATTTTTTTGTTAGACTAGGTTTTGTGACCGCTTGCAAATTTAAGATGGCGGCCAAGGCGCGAAAAAACTTTTTTCGACAAAACCAAGCTGGGTTATTGTTTGTCAAAGTAACGCAATAAGCCATGATTTTTAAAAAGAAATTGAAGATGGTCGAGCGCATAGCCTGGATCTGTTGACCCAGGCACTGCATTCCCTTCCCCTTTATTTTAAGATGATCTTGGTGGATGCTTGAGTAAGTCTTTCCTTCGTTTATGTATATGCCATGGTATGTATATTCAGTATAGGTATGACTTGCTGTTGAATTAACACCAATCGACAAAAAAGACCACAATTCTCGATTTCTTTGTGGCAAATCTAATGCCTAGATTTGTCGCTGCGTTGCCACACATATTCGCAAGTGCCTGTAAATCGCTTTCATTGTCCGTTAGTAGCACTATGTCATCCGCATACATCAGTCCGGGGACCTTCTGTTGCATCATTTGTCCACTACCCATGTATGATAAATCAAACGCTAGCTGACTTTTTCCCAGTCGTCTTTCGAGACCCTTAGCATAAAGTGAAAACAACAATGGAGACAGAGGACATTCTTGCTTCCGTCTGTGGTGAATTTCTACTACTTTATTACATTTTAGGTATTCTCATAGATTTTGTACTCGGTTGTCTATATATATATATATATATATATCCTTCAGCAGCTCCCCGAAATTGTCATCTGTGCCTTTGGGGTTGAGAATATCCCATTACAATTCCCTGTCAACGTTGTCGTAGGCTCTCTTAATATCTAGCCCAGATACGGCGACGCGACGCCACGGGGCTAAACGGGTTGTCGTCGGCGAGGCAGTCGCGTGCAGGTGCCGACGTCTCGCTCTCGGAAGCCGGCGCACGGTACGTACACTTTTATCTCTCGTCCCCACTGGGCTTAGCTCCTGCGCGCTTATGCCGGCCTTGGTGGCCGCTGCTGCTTCCTCGGCCTCTGTGCAGGGAGTCGGTGGCATGCGGCGTTGGCACCGCAGGCTGCTGCTTGCTGGCTCGGGCAGCATGTACCGCTTTGGTACATTACTCTCTGCGCAAAACTCGAAGAAGCGCTCAGCGGCGTTCAATTGGACATTAACGATTTTGCATTCACAACTCGTAAGAAGTGCTTAGGTGTCCTCGGAGTTTTTTACGTAGATAGCTTAGCAGTTTCGGGAGTGTGCACCGGAGCATTTGGTTGATTCGTTTGATGTTTGCCTCGGTGCTTTTCCGCTTCATTAAATAAGGGTTCGGTTGTTGCTGCTGCTGTGTTTGTTGTTGCTGCAGCACCAAATCCCCCCAAGCAGACATATTGCACAATACTGTCGAGCGCCGGACCTTATTTTCAGATAAGGCGCCGTTATACTATCACTGCTATCATATCTTCCTGCATATCGGGTAAAAAAAGCCAAGCGTCTTTTCGACGGCTACTACACCGTTCGCACAGATCCGCGCTCTGGCGTACATGTAGATATCTTGAAGGCGACTGTTTTCTTCACAGCACGCCCCACAGTTATGTTGCAGTGGGGAAGACATTACCTAACAAATGCAACCGTGTTTTTATGACACCTGCCGCCAACCAGAAATAACACAAGAAGAAAGAAACGCAACACTTTAGTGAGCCAACTAAATCCTAACCAAAATTCAGTGTTAGAAAAAAAAAAAAAACGCTCGCGGCGGCCGTGGCGTTTACAGCCTGAGAAAGTTTACGAGCAGAGGCGTGTACCGTTTCCATATGGAACTTTTTCGCCATGACTCATGCGACCTCCTCACCTGCTCTGCACCCGCGCGCGCACCCCCATAAAGAAATGAATCTAGAATATCTGATAATTATGGACTTTTTACATATGCATGATAAATTCAACCGCAGGTCGCCACCTGGGAGTTTTGTCCACAAAGGAAACGGAATTTTTGATGTCTATGACCTGTATCAACTGTATAACGGGTACACTCATAAGGACAGCCTAATGGCTCAGTAGATGTTCTAATGTGAGCATTGCTTAACAAATATTGCGTAGACTTCAGGTGGTATGAAAATATTGTATGAAAACACAGTTGAGGCACTGATAAGATCGGATGTGATTTATTTCTACTGATATCTCACTATTGGAAATTCTATAGCGAACTTATGAAGTTAATCATGTGTCGTGTTTTACATAAAACCGTGGTTAGATACTACACCATTCGTTTTTTTTTTTTACCTGCACCAAAGCTTTAGAATTAGAATAGCATGAATGACGATTATGTTATTGTTACCATTCGAGTGTCTAGATCGGTAGCCTCTATTGACCCTTTTCCCGGCGTTCCTGTGGGCGCTGCCATGTTTGATCACGTGGTGACGCGTCCATTGCTTGCCTCAGATGCCTCCGTGTTTACAATGCAAGCGCGCGACGTCGCTGCGGCGCAGAAAACCTCCGTTTCGACGCATATCTTAAACGGTGACTGTGTGAACGACACGAAGCTTTGGCCACAGCTTTAGAGGACATGTAAATGCTTTCAGAGCTCATTACGCCTTGTCCAAACGGCGCGAGCATCGTATACGGTGCTTGTACTAAAAGCGGGGCTAGAAATGTATTCCAAGCTGTCCAAACTTTCCGCTTATGAATTAAATCAGTATCAGTGTGCGCCTTCTTTATTTGGCAAACATTCTGAAGCAGCGGCTTGTCATGTTTCTGACTCAGTAACGTTCGCCGGTGCGGCCACTATCTGATTGTTTATTTTCATACTAAGCACTCGCGGGTGTGCTCTGCTGCGAGATATTTGTCCTTGCTGCGCACAAAGCTTGGAATGCAAATGTTCTGTACTTTGTGGTAGCTTGTAGCAAAGACGTATTATAGCTATTCCATCACTTAGGGCCCATTCACACTTGCGACTAGGCGAGGTCGCGCGACCAGGTTATTCACAAAGCGACCAGTCGCAACTAATCGCAAATCGTCGCTTTTCTCGACAGGCGACCGGTATGGGCCAGTCGCTCGCTGCTCGATTTTTCAGTCGCGCGACCGCAGTCCCAGAACAGCTGAACCAATCAGATGCAAAGGAACAGGAGGTTCGTATACGCTGGCGCTTATTTTACGCGGCGACGACATCGCAAGCACACGTGAACGGCATATCGCGAGACATTTCTGTTTAGCGACTCGTCGGTCGCATTTGTCAGTGTGAACATCGTTTGTCTTGAGTAGCTTTCTGGTCGCCAGTCGCAATCGGTCGCGGGACGTCGTCTAGCCACAAGTGTGAATGCGCCCTTACTCTGTGGACCGTCACGAAACGTTCAGCTTCCATCGTTCGTGTCTTGTCAGTGTAATCACTGTCACTCCTGCTTCGGCACATTGATTCAAGTGTGGGCCAAGTCACTTATTATTGATACATTGGCGACAGGGGGGGGGGTGTAAGTTTTCGTGCGAGTAGGGGTAGATGTGTGTAAATAACGTGCGAGAAACTTACTATGCCAGTAAGCGGCGTTACTTCCTTTTGTATAACGAGCGGTACTCACTTTTAAGTGCCGATGTTGCGGAGTTGAAGTTCTTTCTTTGGAGGTCAGCTATACAGCACTGGCAGATGAATTATCTTTTTTTATCCTCGAGGAAAGTCGTGCATCGCGAAGGGCTGGAAACACAGGCAGTCCTTATGTAGCAGTGGCGATACAGGTTCATTATATTCCATAATATGCAAATCAATATTTTTGCAGCTAACTACACCACACGTCTTTCCTTTATCCTTACACATTTGGCGGCACGAATTGGGCACAGTGCATTAGCGAACACCCACTTGCATTTCCGACAGCTGATCGCACAGTAGCCGGGCAGAAGCAGTATTAGTTTCGTATTCGTGCGCATTCGCTGAGGCAACGTATGGTGCACCGCCGAAAGCGCCATCTCGTTCCTCTAGAGCAAACTGCTCCGCGAAAAGGGTCAATATAGTGAGTCGTTAGCTCGCTCATTATTAACGAAGTTATGATAATTACCTGCTTAATTATTCATTTTAGGTGTATAGCGAAAAGAAATGAGCAGTTTGAATCCCGTCCTCGAATTTCTCTAGCTGAGCGAGGAACTCTTCATTAAACAAGCTCCTGTAAGAAGTACGCGATCAAATATTACACATTGGAAGACTTTCTGAAAGCGAAACAGACGCTGACAAAGAGCGCCTATGAGGTTCAATATCACCGCCCTGCCTTGGTCTCGCTGGCGCTGATACCAATGGCACGGCCCCGTGATAAGGCGCCTTCGCGATGGCGTTCGTTATCTTCTTTCCTTCACCCTACGTGACAGCTCGGTCGCTATGGCACTGCAGCGCTGAGTATGAGGTCGCGGTTTCGATCCCGGCTGCGGCAGCAGCAATCCGATGGGGACGCTCGTCTACCGTACCAGGTGGTCAAAGTTAATCCGTGGTGCAGCCGCTATTGTATGTCTCATAATCAGTTCGACGTTCTGGCACATATAACCCTAGAGTTGAACTTTATTTTCTTCGGCAGCAGCAAAATGTTTTGACGCCTGTGGCAAACTAAATCTGCCCCATATTTCCATCGATCCGCCATCCTGCGGCGCAGTGGGGAACGCTTTTTAATGCGATTACCATTCTTAGCCTACTAACGCCACTTTGGTGTTTGGCTATCTAACCGCTATCGCATGACGCGAAAAAAAAGCAAAAAGAGTTGGTTTTGACAACGGTTCCCTTAGGACTGCACCGTATGCCCAGTACAGGAACGGCCTACCTAGTAGACCTTGGACACTTTTTCTTTCCTTTATTTGTATGGAAATAATGTCAACAATGTAAAGCGAACATTATTTACTTCACATTTACACACCGCACAAAAAAACACATACCATACTAAAGAGTGCAATGGAACTTGAAAAATCTGGGAACCAACAAACGCGTCCAGAAGTGCAAGCCACTTCGGAACACTATCAAATGTTTCGACCACGCTCTACGCACTTGAGGAACTTTTCGAAAGACAACCCTTGTCGAGCGAGGTGGCTCTGCGTGTCTGCCAATCGTGCAGCTCTTTCTGCGCCCCAGATATCACCCTGTGTCAATAAGTCTTGTGTCTAGCACTCCAGGGAATGTATTGGGAGCGAGCTACACAACTAGAAAATTAGAACGACCGAAAGCTGAGCTGGTTGGTAAGGATTCATATAGCAAAAAAAAAAAAAAGGTAAATCGTGCAGACACGGACACACGAGAAGTGGAAGGCGTTTATGTTGTCCACTTCTCTTGTGTCCGTGTCTGCACGCCGTACCCTTTTCGCATTATTAACCACTGGAAAAGCTGGCGCCGCCGTCAACGTGACGTGGTTTGAAGGATCACGTGGACACAGCGGTCCCGTCGGCTGTTTCGGAAGCGCTGAAGCGAGCTGAAAACTAAAATTTAACTTCCCACCTGCGCTGCGCTTTTGATTACGAGGGGAGGTTTCCCCACTGCTTGAAAAACACTTGAATTCACTATAATAGGTAGTGGCTGCCTTTGAAGGCGTCCAAAATGGTAGGCTACTGCTCGGTGCCGCAGTGCCACCGGACGTACGCAGCGGAGCCCGGTGTCAGCCTTCACACGTACCCGCAGGACAAGAAGCTGCGTGAAGGTTGGATCCCATAACTACTTAGAACTGGGAAGCAGCCATCGGCTACAACTCGGGTGTGCAGCAGGCACTTCCGGGAGGAAGATTTCTGCTACGGCGTCAGGGCT
Source organism: Dermacentor silvarum (assembly GCF_013339745.2). Lineage (NCBI taxonomy): Eukaryota > Metazoa > Arthropoda > Arachnida > Ixodida > Ixodidae > Dermacentor > Dermacentor silvarum. Next base: position 310,280,109 of record NC_051154.1, read on the forward strand.
GCGATGTTCGGTGCGCAGTAGAAAGCGCGCACTGAGACGCTCGCCCGCACGCGCTTCCCGGCTAATAGACAGTTTTAGCAGAGCGTTGCTTACGCTCCGCTCCGCTAACATTTCACGCACACCGCTGGCTGCACGAACTGCGTTGATTTGGCTTGTTTCACAAGCGCGTCTTCCAGAGACGCCCGCCACGCGCGCTCAGCGTGGCTGTAAATCGACAAATCAACCAGTAGACGCACCCTAACGCTCCGCTCAAATGGCTTCGTAGCGGACCGTGGGCAGCGTTCTTCGTTCCGCTGCCGATATGAGCGTTGTGCGCACACGCATTAGCGTTCCCGCTTGCGTTCCGCTGAGCGGCTCTGCGCGAATCGTTAGGACACGACGGTCTGAGCGGAGCGGGCCGTGAACGCTCTGCTAAAATTAATGTCATGAAGCGTTGGTCTATGAACTTGTCGATGTTAAATACTGTTAAAGCCATGGCATATCCTCATGTTCATGTTAGCACCAAACAATGAATGTACCAGATTAAGAAATAGAAGCAACGGGAAATTGCTCGCTGAGAAGACCGCTAAAAATACAGTGCGACGCAACTTGAGAAATAATGACATTGAAACGTCTAACAATTTAGAAGAAATAAAGAAAGACTGATTCGTCGCGACGACACATCACAAGTCGCCGTTGGCGTCCAAGTCCCTAGTTATAACGTAATATTTTTGAAGAGCTCTGATAGCATCTACGCAACAATGGTTGCTTGTGTACTGTGCAATGCTCATATGCGGCAGCTTAAAGCTCACGGCACGATGCGAAAACGCGCACGTCAGTGAAAGCGAAAAATTCTACACGGCATGCATGCAGATGCGAAGTCGGTCGCTGCGAACCCGTGCAGTCGCTGCATTGAGGCTTCATTCTGTTATGCTACATTTGGTTATAGAGGCAGCCCACTAAAAGAACATGTTTCACATATTTTGCTCTCAGCGACTGCCTACCTTTCGCGCAAGAAGCCGGTTCGGGGGATTCCATCGCGGCGACCGCGCGCAGTCGGCGTCTACTGTACGCGTATTCGGCGAAGAGAAAGCGTCTGTAAACCATTCTGTGCTTTCTGTATGCCCAAGGTTATTATTTTGACAGCAAAAAAATGCCCCTCATTTCGACAGAGTGACAGAAGTCATAAGGGAAAGGCAGGGAGGTTAATCAGGCTGAGCCCGGTAGGCTACCTTGCACTGGGCGTACCTACAGAAATGGCCAGGACGGCTCCCGAGTGGTGTTCTTATTGAGCGCCGACAGCGAAACCTATGAGGAGTGCGCCGCGTTATTGCTCATATTACGCAAGCGAGGCACTACCGGCAGATTTCGACTCTAAGTCCTCGCCCCCTATACTGCTTTTTCATGAAGCCGTGTTTTTACTGGCAAGGGAGAAGCGGGAGCTCAAAGAAAAGTGTTTTCACTGCTGACGATATACACATGCTGTGGACGCGGAAAAGTACATCTCCACCAAATATAGACAAATATGGCTTCCCAGTACAACGCTTTAAAAAAGGCCTATCCACAAGTGAAGCATTTAGTGACCTTGGGTCGACACTGAACAACTGATCTAAACTGAATCTGGCTTTTAAAGTTGAAAGAGTGTCGCCAATTTCTTTTAAGAAGCCCAATAACAGTGATTCTTCAGTAAGGCTTGTCGTGACTAAAAGAAAAGGGAGGCGTGAAGCAAGGCGTGTGCAAATAATAGCAAGAAGGAATGGATCAGGGATTTATTTCAAGTAAAATAATCACATGAAGAAATGTCGTACAAACAAATGCAGAGGACGGAGTCTCCATTCTCAAGTGGAAGAAAAAGGTTGTTCCTTCGTATGGCCCCCCATTATGAACGCCATATATATATATATATATATATATATATATATATATATATATATATATATATATATATATATATTTGGCTTTCATAATGGGAGTGTTACATTTTTATTAAAAAGTTTATCCCTACGTTTTCATTAGAATGTTTATCTCTCTTGCTTTGTATATATATATATATATATATATATATATATATATATATATATATATATATATATGTATATAAAGTGAGAGAGATAAACGGCTTAATGGAAGCGTACGGTGTCAACGAAGCTCGAGCTATACAACAGGGCTTGCTACTTCCGATGAGCCGTTTGAGATGCACGCCAAACACAATATGCAAATATCCTAGAAAGTCACCGAATATGAATACGAGAGCGGTGGAAGACCTTCAGAACATAAAAAAGCTTAATGCAAGAAATATGTTGAATGCCTTGCTTATCGCAAAAATGGAGAGGCCACGTCACTACTATTTGACACTTTTCGACAGATAGTTTGGCCGACAGTGCCGCCTGTGACGACTGCGGCAATGAAGAATCGATTCAACATATTTTGTGCGACTGCCCGCAGTACAGTGCGCAGAGACAATCTCTGAACAACGCGTTCAGCCAATTGGACGACCGGCCTCTGTCGGAAGAAAGAATTCTCCACCACACACTGGACTTAACGTCACAAAAGATGGCCTTGCAGGCGCTTTAGCGCTTCTCGCGAGCCACCGGCCTATCTGAACGACTGTGATTAGAACGCTCTTCCGGCGTGTGCGTTTTTTTTATGTGCGTGCTTTCGTTTCTTTCTCACACTCTCTCTCTGTCCTTTTTCTAACCCCTATTTCCCTACCCAGTGCAGGGTAGGAAACCGGTCTCTAACATCTGGTTAACCTCCCTGCCTTCATCTCCATCTCTCTCTCTCTCGACGGATAGTTGTTATCGTGGATAGCCAATAAGGGCCACTATTACAGAAATATCGAGAGCCACACCCACATATCACAGTGGAGACTGATTGAAATGAATATTCCAGAGCTACAGCCCACGTACATGGCCAAGCCCTCTACTTTTACCAAAATTTACACAAACTGCAGCAGTTTCACAGAAACGCAAGCGTGGAAGTCCTCCATAACCTTTCCAGCTTTCCGTTGTCTTCACTCCACCGTGATCATGATCATCCTCCTGCTCATCCTCATGCTGTCAGGCCATTGTCGTCATGCATTCCTTGTCATAACGTCGTCGTGATGCCGTCATGACCGTTCCATCTTCGTCATTCCAGCTTCACTATCCGATTCTCGTCATGACGTCGTCATCACATCATCGTCTCATACAGTCGTGATGGTACCACGTGATGGAAAAACCAACCATGGACCTTTACGTCCATGGTATCCCAGCATTTCAATGCATGTTATTCACTGCAGACTTAGAAGAAGTATTGGAGCTATTAGACTGGGCAAGTACTATAGGGGTTAGGATCAATGGCAAGTTTCTCAGCAACCGACGGTTTGCAGATGACATTGTCCTGTTCAGCAACACTGGGGATGAATTGCAACAAATCATTGAGGGCCTCAGCCATGAATGTGTAAGAGTAGGGTTGAAAATGAATATGCAGAAGACAAAGGTATCGTTGAAAAGTCTTTCAAGGGTAACAAGAATGCAAGAATTCAGGATCGGCAATGAGCCTCTAGAATCTGCAAGAGTATGCTTATCTAGTTCAGTTACTCACAGGGGACTCTGATCATAAGAAGGAAACTTACAGAACAAAAATGGGCTGGAGCACATACGGCCGGTATTATGAGATCATCTAATAAAACTTGTTGCTGGGCTAGTCGGTTTATGTTATATCTGTTATAGATTAGACCATATGGTCGCTTAGCGCTAATGATAACCCCGTCATTCCTTCATTATTTGCGCTAAGCTACCATATGGTCCAAGGTACATTATGAGATCATGACCGGCAGCTTACTGCCTATGCTTGGAAAGAAAAGCGTACAATCATTGCATTAGATCAGCATTTATATATGGGGTAGAAACTTGGAGGTTAAGAACGAAACTTGAAAAGAATTTAAAGACCGCGCAATGAGCGATGGAACGAAAAAACAAAATTCAGTGCCATTCCACTCTGTGAAGGTGGATGACCAGCGAAGCTGTGTATGTGGTGACTGACCGTGGCTCCGCTGAAACGTTCCAAGTTTGCGGGATCGGGGCCACATGGGCGGTTCGCATTTCTTTCCCCCTCGCGGTCCTGGCGGGCAGCACAGTTACGCTTGGCGTCCGCGGCCCGCTCATCGTCGGCGGTCTCCTTCCCCCGCCGCCGCGCCCATTCCCTTTTCTGTTCACGCCGTTGTTGTTAGTAGGCACGCTGTTCTTCTTCAGACCGTACAACATGCGTCCTACCCATTTCACAGTCAGAGCAGAGCTGAGGAAATGAGCCTAAGTAGAGCGTCATGTCAGGAGATAGAAGACATTCAGATTGGTAGGCGCTAGTTTGAATACGCACGATGGCGTACACGTGTATGGTGCAAACGTAGACAGGTCAAAGTGTAGTATCTGTTCTTATCAGCTCAATATCTGATACGGGTTGTTTCTATTTGGACCCAAGATATTAAACTTATTTTTGCAAGTTGGCGGAGTGCTTGAAGCCTGCTTCACCGCCGCCGCAGGTCCGCCCGATATATATTGCACTATCTGCGGGATTTTGGTCTACAGACAGCGGCCCGCTGGAAACTAGCCATATACAGCTGCGCTGTAAATATGCATATACAGCTTCGCTGTAAAAAGGGGTAGACAATATTCTAGTTGACATTAAGAGGAAACAATTCACCGACGATTACGACACACCCTAATCCGAAATTTGAGCGCATCTCTATACGTGTTTTCATTTCTTGTGTCAATATTTTGTATTATGATTATATAGGTACACGGTTTATATTAGGAAAAGAGCGCCGTGAGTAACGTAGCTTGCGCGGACAATGTCTTTTGCGGCACATGGCAAACGGAGTGAAGCGTGGCGCGACTGCCTCGCTAATCGGGAGATCGCGAGAGGCAGCGCGTGGATGACGCGTGGGCGCGATTCACAGCAGCCGCCACAGACAGACCTCCACTAATGCAGCGCTTTGTTTCCACACAGACGACGCGCGCTACTCTGGCGCCATATCGTAGCTATCGTCGCCGCACAGCCCATCTTGCACGGTACTACGCTTTTGTTCGAACGCTTTCGTTCTACCAACGACGAGAGTGGCCCTTCATCGCGGGGAAATCGTGCCACCAGTGTCAGCGGCGACAACACCCAAGGGAGCGTCACATCGAGCATTACTCGTGGCCTCTCGCCATCGCCCCTTGCAGGAGCAGTGATCCCCGTCACACACGCTGGTTCCGCGGACTGTCCACAGCAGCTGACGCCGCGGACGAGCGTAGTCCTCCCCGCCTCATGCCATCCTGCACCTCCCCCCCCCCCCCCCGCGGAAGCGTAGACGAGATCGCCCATCACGCGGCGGCGAATGCCGTGGCAGCCGGCAAATCAGCGGATGCGCAGGCCGTATCCCCTCCGCTCCCCTTCCGCTTTCCGCCTTATACTTTCTTTCATCTCCGCTCCACCTTCGCTTTCATCTTTCGCTCGTTCGCTCGGTTGCGAGGTACGACGAAGCACGCCGACGCTCACCGCAGGAACGGGCCCCTAAGAGCTGCGCTCTAAATATGTAGCTGGGCCGGCTATGCAATGCTTCGTTTAGATGACAGGTGTTTCATTGGAGTGACAGAATGGGTACCAAGGGAAGGGAAGCACAGTCGAGGACGGCTAAGAATTAGGTGGTGTGAAGAAATTCGGAAATTTAAATTCATAAGATGGTATCAGCTGGCGCAAGATAGGGATAATTAGAGATTGCTGGGAGAGGCCTTCGTCGCGCAGTGGACATAAATAGGTTGATAATGATGATAAGGAACCCAGCATCCTGTGAATGGTAATTACGTATACGCACAAGTTGAAAACTTTCTATTGTTCAAATGTGCGCAGGAGAACATTCGTTCGAAACTTTAGCGTGTTTTTTATTGCGTTACCATGTTGCACTCTCCGACATCTTTGATGTTGCGGAGGGAAAAAGAGAAAAAAGAAAGGCGAAAAGCAGGGAGGTTTACCAGATCTAAAAATCCTGTTTGCTACCCTAAACCAGATCGAGGGGCCGAGAAGTAGAAAGATAAGAATGAAGTAATCAGAGAGAGGGCATGCGCACATGAATAAAGCCATTCACAGTGCATGATAAAAATTTACACTAGTCAGTGCTAAAGTCGTTTGTGCAAGTTTGTTGTCCTTGATAATTCTAACAATGCATTCGTTGCCCTCTACTGCGACGATAGTGAGGTCGGTATTCCAAAATTCTTTGTTCTGGCAATGTTCTGTCATGAATTAGAGCTAGTGCAGTCGCGAGCAGCATGCTAAGGGCAGTTGCACAAAACATGTGTAAGGGTATATGCGGCAATGTTTATAACAAGACCGTGTTTTCAGTCATTCAAATACTGAAGGTTCCCGCTTCCCACAGTGCAGGGTAGAGAATCGCATATTGCCTTCAGGTTAAGCTCCCAGTCATCGCCCTTATTCCCTTCTCTCTTCAATGGATACAACAGGCGGCACGTAGGCAATACAACGCACACACCACATCGCGAAAGACCTAGAGGAGCATACCACAAGTTTTCATAACCACGATATAAGTGGCTTGGACAGGCCTGGTGAGCACCTGCGCAATTAATCGATACTCGAGCGCAACAATCGATACGCAATTAATTGATACTAGTTTATGCACATACAGCCATTTATTTCTATAAATTCACGTATACCCAAAACAAACAAGTAAGTTATCTTTAGCAAGTAGTAAGATGCACTCTTGTTTTGATAGTCGTGCTATATTTATAAGGAAACATTGTAAAAAGCGGAACTTGCAATGTCTGCGTTGGCGACCAAAAAAGAATGCGTCACCCTGAGCCAGCTAAATGCAATGAAAACATTATAGGTTTGTATGCCCGAAAGGCGGTGATTAGGGCATACCATTCAAGCTTTTCTACCTACGGCGTTAAATGTTGCAGTATGTGATATGTTAATGCAGGTAATGAAGAAAAAACATATTTTATGCAAGAATGATTGTCTTGAAGCTCAGCTTAGGACTCGCACAATTATTTACCTTACTTAAACCCACATTTATCATTATTCTGTTCACGCAGGCTGCCTCTACCCCAAAAGGGAAAAAAGAAAAAGCCAGCCGATATCACACATTGTAGGAATCGGTTTAAGCGAAGCTTTCTTAGATGTCGGCAAGGAATGCACTGCCACTCGTTTTTAGCGACCATTTGCAAGTATAGAATAGACGGCCATTTTAGAATAGCTTCCACAAGGAAGCGCCTCACTCTAAGTAAACTTTGGGCGCTGAAACACCGCCAGACACGTTCGACAAAAACCAAAGTCTATCACGCGCGCTATTCACCGAATCGAAGTCATCCTCCACGCAATGTTTCTGCAAGAACTTCTTGGCACCAGTAAACCAAACGATACTTTTCGGCTTCTGTCTCATTACTGAATATTGACACGGCCCGGCTTCGCTTTCTTGGGGAAGTGCGCATTCGCGCTCCCAGTCCTTCTTCCCTGCGTATCAAGACTTCTCCGCTTTGCGCTTACAGGCCAGCATGCACTCGCAATCTAAAGCATGCTTCTCTGCGTATCGAAGCCGTTCGACGCGTGCTTCGACCCTCTGTCTCCTGCACGGTCATTACACGGTTCGGCCACATTCCATTTGCATTAGAGCTCGCGCCTGCGGTCGTTGTATAATGTCCCTGGTTGCCCGAATCACATCGGTTTGCATTGACGCCGGGACCGGCCGGCCCATCGTGCAAGATAGCAGCTGCAATGTGGAGTGGAGAGGAGGGAGGAGGCAAGCTTCGCTTTAGAAGTGACACTGTGTTCTACTGAGCCTGCCAGTGAACCACCATATGGCCATTATGGATAGCACGAGTTCTAACCCTTCCTGACGCATCCTGCAAGACAGCAGCTAGCACCCGCGAAGTGACGGAAAGAGGACAAATAAAGCTTCGTTTAAAGAGAGAGAGAGAGAGAAAAGAAATGGCGCTGGTTACTGCAGCGTTCTGTTTTGGAAATGTGAGGTTACTGCAACGTTATGATACTGTAACTGCGCATCTGTGATTTGATGCATAAAAACGCGGTATTCACAATAAGCGGTAACATTATGTGCGGCAGCGATTTCGCGCGGAACGTCGCACTGCTGCGTCTGTAACGCCGTACCATTTAGTACTCCAGTATTTCCTCGTGTTCTGACGCCTAAACTAGCCAATGATCAGCTGAAATATACGAGAATCTACATAGTATTTTTGTCAGAACACCTGAATTCACCAGAAATACACAGAAACAAGTACATATATAAGATTTGTATGATTAAATTCAATTCTAGATATGCATGCCCCAGAACCACGATTTGATAAGAGTAGTTGTTACAAGATATAGATTTAATTTTCATAAGTAAGCTCGCATCGAGAATTGATAGCCAAAGTACTGATTAAATGCGTTGCAGGCTCACTAGTAATGTTCTAAAAAATTCTGTAAAAATGATCATGATAAAATGAGATTATACAATAGCAATTAACCAGAAACTCAACATGAATCGTTATGAGGATCAAGCATAGCGGTTGCGCCAGTGCTGGTGGCATTGAACGTGTGAGATGCTCACAGTAAGCACTCTCAAATTAACGCTTCCGAACTTCGAAAGGCCGCCTCAACGCATAATTCTGAACGTAAAGCATCCTCGTATGCGGGTACGACGCTTCAAGCAAAAGTGTGCGCCGTTGGCTTACAGCAACTATCATTTGACTGAAAGACCATTTCTAAGGCTACGATGGTATCCGGAAGTTCTATAACACCAATTAGTTCGGAAACATGCAAAATTTTCAGTACCCCACAAAGAATAACCAAGAATGAAAATTTGCACAAACATGATGAGTTTCTGATTTCTTGTGAGGCACATTGTTAAGTCGCATTCATTATTATTCATTTCTCTGAGGATACTTCGGAACAACTTTGAATTTTAGGAACGTTCTGAAATTTAGGAACGTTCTGCAAAAGATAAATTTCGCGTTAATTTGATGTTGGATTTCAGGAAAATGTGGCAGCTGAACGCTACAGAAAGGATAGCGTCATGGTTTTTCTTCGCAGAGATATGTAGATAGTTCGCGTGAGTTTCCGTTAAACTAAGACATTATTTTCGGATTTCGCGAGTTATTAAAAATAACGCTGTACCAGGTTATATACTAGTTACTCTGCAGTCTACTTCACCTGATTTTTAGTAATCGCCGGATGGTTGTTGCCACACGCACGTGAAGAGTACCGCGCCTTAGAAACGGGCTGCGCGGATCGCTTTTAGTAATGGTATACTCTACAGATTTCATTTCTCTTGAACGTATTATGTAAGGGTATGTCTAAGGCTGTGCGTCTCTCACGCGAGTATTTAGAAGATGGCAGCATTTGAGTTTCATTTAGTGCGGGGAAGTACATATAAATAAGCGCGAATCTGCTTGTAGGCTTGAACGCGCAATTTGCGCGTTTTCTTTTTTTTTTCGTGGGTCGAACGCAAGAGTTTTGACCGCAAACTGAGAGTGAGTCTGATAGTACTTCCGTGAAGTCCACGAGGCTCTCAGTGGCACTATTAAGTGCGTTAATAACCGATGTAGAGTACGAAGAGACAGTTCATGGCGTTTGTGCCGGCATATGACAGTTCAATGACTATTTATTTAGGGTCATCCTGCAGTGAAGTTGGAGCATGACGGTGTTGTATACCTAGACGTGTAATGTTCTGTACAATTTTTTTAGGAAACTGACGCTCGCAAGTACGAATCCTCCACGAGTCCAACATTTTCAGGCATAGAGTGGCGCATGACACCGGCAAAAAAAATCGCCGAGCGCTAATGGGGCTATACTATTCAAGGTTCAACCAAATTAGGAAGGCCCACTATGCTTCAACAAAGTCACTCCCTCACCAGAACAGGATTTGGCCTCCCTGGTGCAGTATTCGGCCGCTACTTCCAAAATGACTCCTCTAATTTACCCATGGCCCTCAGTCCCCAGCGGCTGCGGACCACCTGACCAAGGCGGCGGTCAGACCTGCTACGCCGCAGAGGGTGCTAAGAATTTCTGGGTATGGACAGTCCGCTAACGGAAACTGAACCTGGCAAAGTTCAACACTCGTACCCTATCGAGTGAGGCTAGCTTGGCAGGGCTATTTGAAGAATTATCAGGTATTGCCTGGGATATTATTGGCCTTAGTGAGGTGAGAAGAACTGGTGAGGCTTATGCAGTGCTGACTAACGTCCACGCCCTCTGCTACAGAGGTCTTCCAGATAGCAGAGAATTCGGAGTAGGATTTCTAGTCCATAAGGACATAGCCATAGGACATGAGAGGGTAGCAGTTGTCGTAATAAAGCTGAATAGGAGGTATAGAATGAAGGTTGTACAAGCCTGCGCCCCAACCTCCAGTCACGATGATGAAGAAATAGAACAGTTTTATGAAGATGTTGAATTAGCAATGAGAAAGGTGCAAACTCAGTGTACGGTAGTCATGGGCGACTTCAATGCAAAAGTGGGGAAAAAGCAGGCTGGCGAGCAAGCAATTGGCAACTACGGCATTGATTCTTGGAACACAAGAGGAGAGATGTTGGTAGAATTCGCGGAAAGGAACAGGCTCCGAATAATGAATACCTGAGCAACAGGAAGTGGACCTGGAAAAGCCCAAATGAAAAAAAAAAGGAATGAAATTGATTTCATACTCTCTGCCGATCCCAGCATAGTGCAGGATGTAGAAGTGTTAGGTAGGGTAAAGTGTAGTGACCATAGGTTAGTGAGGTCTAGGATTTCTCTCAATTTGACGAAAGAAAGAATAAAATTAATCAAGAAGATACAGGGCAACCTAAACGCAGTAAGGTAAAAGCAGACCAATTCAGGCTGGTGCTCGCAAACAAATATACAGCTTTAGAACAGGAAGATAAAGACAACATACAGGTAATGAATGAAACCGTAACTAGGCTGATCTCAGAAGCAGCAATTAAGGTGGGAGGTAAGGCACCAATGCAACCAGTAGGTAAGCTCCCCCAAGTAACAAAGGACCTAATAAAGAAACCGCAAAACATGAAAGTGTCAAGCTCGAGAGATCACATAGAATTCGCTGAGCTGTCGAAACTGATCAACAAGAAGAAAGTAAGGATATTCGAAATTATAACGTGGACAAGATTAAGGAAGCAGTAAAAAATGGACACAGCATGAAATCAGTCAGAAGAAAACTAGGCATAGGACAAGGATAAATGTATGCACTGAAAGATAAGCAGGGTAATGTCATCAGCAATTTCGATGACATAGTAAAAGCAGTGGAAGAATTCTATACTGACCTGTACAGTCCCCAAAGCAGTCAAGCTACTTTAAGTCGAAGTAGTCATCAACAGGATACAGAGGCCCCTTCTATAACTAGCGAGGAAGTTAGACGGGCCTTGAAAGACATGACCAGGGGAAGAGCTGCTGGAGAAGATGGAATAACAGTCGATTTAATCAAGGATGGAGGAGATATCATACTTGAAAAGCTTGCAGCCATTTATACGCAATGCCTTACGACTTCAAGTGTACCAGAAAGCTGGAAGAACGCCAACATTATAGTCATCCACAAGAAGGGAAACGTTAAAGAATTGAAGAATTATAGATCCACTAGCTTGCTCTCAGTATTGTACAAAATATTCACCAAGGTAATTTCAAATAGAATCAGGGCAACACTTGACTTCAGCCAACCAAGGGAACAAGCTGGCTTCAGGAAGGGATATTCTACGATGGATCATATTCATGTCATGAAGCAGGTAATAGAGAAATCTGCGGAGTATAATAAACCTCTCTATATGACTTTCATAGAATATGAAAAAGAATTTGGTGCAGTAGAGATACCAGCAGTCATAGAGGCATCACCTAACCAAGGAGCACAGGATGCATACGTGAAAACCTTGGCAAATATCTACAGGATTGCCCAGCAACCTTGGTTCTCACACAACAAAAGTAGAAAGATACCTATCAAGAAAGGGGTCAGGCAAGGAGACTCAATCTCTCCAATGCTATTCACTGCATGCTTATAAGAAGTATTCAAGCTCTTAGACTGGGAAGGCTTAGGAGTGAGGATCAATAGCGAATATCTCAGCAACCTTCGGTTTGCAGTTGACATTGTCCTTTTCAGCAACAATGGGGACGAATTACAGCAAATGATTGAGGACATTAACCGAGAAAGTGTAAGAGTAGGGTTGAAGATTAATATGCACAAGACAAACATAATGTTCAATGGCCTGGCAAGGGAACTAGGATTCAGGAGCGCCAGTCAGCGTCTAGAGTCTGTAAAGGAGCACGTTTATCAAGGTCTTTTACTCACAGGGTACCCTGATCAGGAAAAAGAAATTCATAGAAGAATAAAATTGGGCTGGAGTGCATACGGCAGGCATTACCAAATCCTGACTGGGAGATTACCACTACCGTTGAAAAGAAAACTGTACAATCATTGCATTCTACCGGTGCTAACATATGGGGCAGAAACTTGGAGGTTAACAAAGAAGCTGGAGAACAAGTTAAGGACCGCCCAAAGAGCGATGGAACGAAAAATGTTAGGTGTAACGCTAAGAGACAGGATGAGAGCGGTGTGGATCAGACAACAAACAGGGATAGCCGATATTCTATTTGACATTAAGTGGAAAAAGTGGAGCTGGGCAGGCCATGTAACGCGTAGAATGGATAACCGGTGGACCATTAGAGTTACAGAATGGATACCAAGAGAAGGGAGGCGCAGTCGAGGACGGAAGAAAACTAGGTGGAGTCATGAAGTTAGGAAATTCGCATGTCGCAAGTTCGAATCAGCTAGCGCAACACAGAGGTAATTGGAGATCACAGGGAGAGGCCTTCATCCTGCAGTGTACATAAATATCAGCTGATGATGATGAGCAGCTGGAATGCGAATGCTAGTTAGCTGCACTCGAAGGGTATCCATGAGGGTTTTTAGAATTACTATGACTTCCTTATCTTGATTGGTGCCACCGACTCGTTCCGAAGTGACCTTGGACGAGCGATGCTGCGGCTCTGCTGTCGGGTTTATCGTTGGAAGCGCTGGCCACGCGTCAGGTGAGCCAATGAGTCTTGTGTAGTTCCCAGGGCGCTTGTTGCTGGCATTGCTGGGCGCTTGTGGTGGTGGGTGGACCGTCCGTGGGCGAGGGGTATCCCTAGCTTCGGCAGCAGGTTTCCTAGAAGGTCTCCGGCGATTAGAGCGCCGACATCGCACCTTGGCAGCAGCCTCCCTATGGGTGGAACCGTCTCTGACCATTTGCTTCAACACTTGCATCTCCTTCTTCATGTTTGGGCAATCTTTTGAAGACGTATCGTGAGGGCCGTGACAATTGCCGCACTTGCAATGTTCTCCATGGCAGGCGTCTGTACTGTGAGACTCTGAGCATCGTGAGCACACGGTATTATTTGTACCAGCAGCAATGACGTGTCCAATCTTGCAACAATCCCGGCACTGACGTAGTCTTGGCGCAAACAGCTGCACTGTCCAATGCAATTAAATGTCCAACTTTTACTTGGTGGAAGAATGTCTCCTTTGAAAACAAGTTTTACACATCGCGAATTTCCAAGACGAAGGGCTTGCAATATGACAAGATCTTCCGTCACCGGCTTTATGTGAATCAGAAAGTCACTTTCACTGTTAGAAATGTCGACATCTTAAATAACAGCTGCCGTAGAGTCCTTGCCGTCTGGTATGTAAGAAAGTACATTGATATCCCCCAACACACTGACTTTGCTCCATGCATCCAGCGCACTACGTTGCGTAACGTCTATAGCGAGAATGTTCTTGCGACCGTTGATCCTCACATCTGTCATTTGTCCCGGGGCGAGGAACTCAAGAGACGCAGACGTGGCTTGACGATTAAGCCGGTTGATACTATCCGCAGCATCCATAGGTACAAAAAAAAATAGTGTGAACCGGTGGCTCTCGCGCGATCATGGAATCCTTACATGCTGAAGGAGAAGACATAAGTAGTCTTCTCTTTGTTTTGAGCCTTGTCACGGACACAAAGTCACCTTCATCCGAGCTTTCGTCACTGCAGCCGTAGAGTATATCAATGTGTCCTCGCTCTCGGCGTCGCTCGGGTGGCCGGAGCGCTTTCCTGGCGTGGCTGCAGTCGACGTGGAAGTATGGGCGGAGGCCCCGGTGATTCCACGTCCATTTCCGCAGTCACGAGAACTGCGTCTGCCGCAAGCACCAAATAAAAAACTTGAAAAATTACAGAAACTGAAACCAGCGTTCTACAGAGGAATCACTTCGTCAATTGAGGGCAGCATATCAACATTCGGAAACACTCCCATGGAATAGACCGTAATAGCACTTGGGCTCCAGTGCGGCTGTTCCTACCACTGCCAGGTCTTCGGCATCCGTGTTCGACTCGAGCATGCAATTGAAGTCGCCCAGAAGGATTACTGAATATGAATCAGTCTTTGATGGCAGTATTCATTACTCTTGTTCTCAAGCCCAATTTCATTTTCGCGTAAACTACTAACCTGACGCGTCGCATTCATCACTGGACAGCCTTCTGTGTTTCCGATGTTTGTGGTGGAAGGCCATGCGAATGTACGTGATGAATGAAACTAACCTAGAAAAAGAAAAACACTATGGCCTACGCACATTACACAACGCTTGCAGAAGCAAACCTCGCATTGAAGACGTAGATATAGCGATAGCGACAGTGACATTGCCACGCTAATCCACTGCTCACTTGACATGCGTGTTCCATTTTTGCCGGACTTATGTGCGGTTCATTTCACCGATTCCTTTTTGGTTCGGTAGTCATCGTACATTTATCGGTGGACTGCTTGCACCGGCAAGCAGTCTATGGCAAACAGACGTCAACCCCAATCATACCTTCCAAACCCAGAACACAGTCATCGCAAGCTTCCTGACGTGAAAAGAAGCCGGCGAGGATCTGCAAAACATGGTCTGGACTTCAAAGAATATGTCGCAACTTACGAAGCAAGTTACGAAGCCGCGGTGGGTCAGCGGCTATGGCATTGCGAAGCTGACCACGGGGTACCAGGTTCCATGCCGGCCGCGGCGGACGCACTCCTACGGAGGCGCATTGCAAAAACATTGGCGTACCGTACTTTAGGGCCATGGTATGGAAGACGAGATTAATAGGCTTAATTAATTTTCTTACTTCAAGTTTTTTTTCTTTCTTCTATCACCTTTTATTCCCTTTACCCCTTTCCCCAGTACAGGGTAGCAAGCCGGTATTTACACTGGCTAACCTCCTTGTCTTTCTTTTCCTTTCTTTCTCTCTCTCTCTCTCGTCGGCAGGAACGAGGCAGGACAGGTGCTGTCGTCACCCACGTCGCATTCTTGTTTCGTCGCGGGATTAGTCGTGTTGCTCAGAAGAATGTAAAAAGGGGGAGGGGGGGGGCGAGCGCTCGTCACCACGATGAAAGCACGCGATGTGGCAAAACAGCACCCCGCCGCCAGACAATGCATCCAGATGTCGAGCTGCCCGACGCCGCTCGGAAGATTGGATGCGCTGGATGAGTGACGTCGTCTATGGTTTGGCGGTACAGCCTTTGCCGCTTTTCCCGCCGGTGGTCTTTTTTGCTGCTCGGCCCTGAGAATGTCCGCTGGAACGGCCGAGCGAGACGCAACAACACCCAACCACTCCGGCCAAACCAAGCACACTCTGAATTGTCGCCAAGTCGTCAGACCAAAATTAATGAACAAAGCCTTTTCTCTGATCCGGCTACGCTAAACAAAGAAACAAACAAACAGACAAACAAACAAACCAACAAACAAACAAACAAGAGATTCCCGAACAATACAAGACACAATACAAGGTGAATCAAAATTCCACACATACACAACAAACGCGTACGATGCATAAAAACGTCACAATCAAACTTATACATTTAGGCTATTCTTAGCCTACATTTACGTGACTACAACAAACAAACGGCAACACTGACGCTTTCTCCACTCCAGCGTTCAGCAATCAGGTTTCATTAAAAATTGATCGAAAAACTTTTAAAAAATTGTCGGTGTCTCGCAAACAGAAAGGACCAGAACATAAAACAATGCGCTCTTCTCGATATCTAAACCCTTTCACACGCTCAACACGCGACTCAACTTAATGGCAAAGAAGCATAAAAAAAGCTCAGTGCCATTACACTCTGTCGAGGTGGATGGCGAGCGGAGCCGTATATATGCTGATAAGTTATATTGATGTAAATAAAGATACATATCACATGAATTGCCATTTTCTACCGTCTCGATTATTTTGTCACTAAGGTGACTATAGCATTGTTCTCGCTATGGTAGACGGCCATGGGTTCTGTAACGATGCTTGAGCGGGAATGGGGCGCGAAGGCGTTAGCATCCTCTCGCAGCCTTTGCGCCCATTGCCAATTCTGCTCACGCCGTTGTTCCTCGTAGGCATGCTGTTCTTCCTCGGTCTTCACAATACGCGGCTTACGAATTACACGGCCGGAACGAAATTGAGATAACGTGCCTATGCAGTGCGTGACGTCACCCGCCAAAGAAACACACCCATTGTCTATTAAACGCAGCTGAGGCACATCGGCGATACGCTTTTGCTTTATATCGAAGCTGCGGCGTTTTTGGTCTACACACTCTGTCTACGCGCGCAGCGATCCGGTGGAAACTAGCGTATAACAGCTCCGCTGTAGAAAAAGCCGGCAGATCCCATGCCCCGTGGGAATCGATGTTATGCGAAGCAGTGTGCGGGGAGCCTACCAAGTTAACGAAACGACCATGAGAGCACGAAGACGTAGGTTGCTGTTTCATAACCTACATGACACGCATGTCATGAGTTCATCAGGAGTTCCTTTAGCTAGGCCTAAGAGACCTCAAGGCGAAACCCTTAGTCGTGCAGATGACTATGACTTCAACTATCAACCTTTAGCCTTTTCCTTCACTTAGTACCGACGTCCGAACCCATTTCAGTAGTTCTTGAGTGTTAAACTTTTCTCGATGCGTCATTGTCACTTTTGCTGAGTCATACTCAAGAGTATGACTTCTACCACCCTCCTTCTACTTCTACTGTGCGAGGAGCTTCTGGGAGCAGTGGAACGCCAAGTTTGGGTACGACGTCCCACCTAGCGGCATAAATGGGTCAACCGAAGTAAACAAGATTCGCTGAGTCACTAACCGCCAGTAAAACTCCCACGCGTTTCATCATTAAAAATATCAACCTCATCAATACCAACAACAAATTATTTTTTATTTACCAAGAAGCGTTCCAATTTGCTATATTTTCACTCGGTCTGTGACGTTAACTTCCACACACACAAAAAAGTCACTTGCCTGCGCGACACATGCAGCACAGTCACAGCGTAAGCTGGTTGAGCGGCGCAAGAGTAGCTCCAATTTCGGCACCACGCACAACAAGGTCTTCGCGGCAAAGTGTCTTCGCCTAGATTTTGACGAGAACGATCTGATCTGTCCGCCCGGCGTCGGCGTCGACGGCGAGCTGCGGTTAGCAATGCTCTCTGCACAGCAGTCTGCTGAGCCCGATGATGACTGGTTGTAGCCGCGCACGAAGCTCTACGATTCGCTTCTTCAACAGCGGTTCGTACGTTGCGAGGAGACGCCATAACGTGTACCGAAGAGGTACCCAGATTACGTGGCGCACATCTAACATCGGGATAGCGTTGATTGCGCGCCTCGTCTGAATCGCATCTCGTCGCACGCGGCGGTTGCAGGCACATTAACTAGATGGCGCCACCATAGTGGCGGATGCTCGGGTCGTCTGCGCCTGCGCGCGTGCCTATAGGGTGCCCATAACAGCTTACGGTGTAAAAAACCTGCGCGCCGATAGGCCTCTGTCCTTCCACTCGTTTTCAGTACGTCAACGGACTGCCCCAATGTGACGCCACTGCCAAACCGAATTCTTCGAAAACCGAAGCGTTATAGAATACGGCCCCAGGTTTCTTCTCGACTAGCCTGACAGCAACGCTTCCCATATAGGGCGCAGAATTTCTCTCCGGCCTACGTTGTCGGCCATTGTTTTCAAAGCGGCTTCTCTAGACGGCGGAACAAGAATGTGTTCGCGATCGTCACTTAGCGTGTGCACCATTGGCACCACTGCTTTTCCTACTGAGCTTAGCCATTTCAATAGGCGGCGTGTCCTCGAGAACCTCGGTATTCTCACTATTCTTTTGGCCTTGGCAGTCGGCCTGACTCAAAGCATCAAACGTCTTCTTAGCCTCATCGTTGTCCCGATTCACCTCATCAAGCAGGCGTTCCAAAACACACGCGAGATTACAAGGGAGCAGCAGGATCAACCGCTCGGACCAGATGTCCCGGTTGACAACTTCTTCGCCATTTTTTTTCGAAGTCCGCAAGTAAAGTAACAATACTCTCGCCTCCCTTGAAATTGTGGAGATGGTATCGTGGTGTGCGCAATATCCATGCTTGAATTTCTCGACCGCTCTCTCGCCTTGCCTTTCTCTCAGGACTTTCGTGCTCCTTTCCTTCTAGCTCGCGCCTCTCACGTTTCTCGCGTCCCTTTGCCTCCAGCTTTCGCTTAACAATAATCTCCCAAGGCTTGTCAGCTTCCTCGACCATCACGCCCTCTGCCTGCATCACGCTGAGAATAGCTTTCCTTCTTTTTTCGGTGCCAGCAGTAGTGGTGCGCTTGAAATGTCTCCATCACGATCTCGTACCTCGTGCTTCTTGCCCACTAATTTTACTCTCTCTTCAAACTAAAACCCATTGTTTAAAGAAGGTAAATTGTTAAGTCAAACACTCTCCTAGCATCTGCCTTTGCTAGAGAGCTTCTGGCGACATGAAAAGCAAACATCAGGCACTCACCCAGCCAATCTGGTTTAGGCCAGTCGGTCTCGTAGCGTGCCATCGAGTGGTGTAGCTGGCGTCTTTGCGCCTCGTATCTCTCAGCTTGCCATCCGGGGTTGAGGTACTGTTTCGCCAATCCCATAACAGCTATCCGCTATTGTGGTCGAGGACGAGAGAAGGACCCTTGGAGTAGACGCAGAGGAAACGAAAAGCTTTATACAATATGTACAGATATAGAAAGTAATAGCATACAAGTAGCAATAAGAGCGCGCCAGAGCGACGGGGCGGCTGATGGCGACTCCCTCTCTCCTAACAATGAGCTGGTTCTGCCTGAAATCCCTTTTACAGCGAAGCTGGATATGTCTAGGCTAAAAAACTCGTGGTCCGACCATATAAACCCACCTGAGAAAATAAACCTGTCGAAAGCCTATCGAAAAATCGCGTCTCGTTGACTTGGTTTATACCAAAATTGTCATGGAAGGGCACGAATATACGACTTACTTGACTAATAGATCATGACATCAATAACGTGACATGCTTGTCATTTACGTCACGATTAACGATAATAAAATGACGTCTGGCGCATACCTGCATTAGATATGCGTGTATAAGCCAGGGATATTCGGGTGTGAGCCAGGGACAAAGAAATAAAGAAAGAATGAAAAGAAAGAAAAATTAGGGGCAGCTTCACACTACTGGTGCGAAGACTGGAATTGAAGCTGGCAACCCCTCCTTGCTTTATTTCGGATCGGCCAAGTTTTGGCGAGGTTATGCTTCGAGACTCGGCCACGTTTTGCGCAAGATCACCCCGGAATCATCGACAGCCGAAGGGGCAACGAATACTCCCTCATTAATGTATCTGGACGCTTCTGGACGCTCAAACACTTTCGCTCGGTTTCGTGGGCTCGTAAATCCGGATCTTCTGCGAATCACCGACGTTTCGCCGGCGTTTCGAGGGCGCGATACTCGGTATCGGACCGAAGTCGTCTCAGGCACTCTCAAGTAGCGGCGCGGTGGCTTTCGCGCCACGCTTCCTTTCTTCGGGAGTGACGCTCTTTTTCGGCCGCCCCATCTTCGCGGCGGTGTGTTCGGCTGGTCGGCCCAGTGACGTCACGGCTTAGCTCGGCCTCTGCGCCGCCGCGGCAACCCCTCCGCACGGCGCGGTGATGTCATGGCTCGGCAAAGCTAAAGCGAAGCGAGGCGGCGCGCGCTCAGGAGGACGTCATGGCTCACGCAGCTGTGGCCACGCTCGGCGCGGTCGGCGCAGCTGGGGCGAAGCGTTGCTAGGCGACGCATGGTGACATCATCGCCAGGCAGAGGTTTTGCGGCGTACACCATCCTCGAGCCTAAACAGCTTCGCTAGGTCACAGGGGTATGTGCCATTACGCTTGAACCCTTTCTACACAAACTTCAGGATCGGCCCACATTTTTGGTCTGTGCTACGCGGCGCAACGAAAAGCTTAAACGGCTCTGCTGTTGTTAAAATAGAAAGAAAGAGAGAAAGAAAAATCAGGTGTGGCTTATACCGGGGCCGCACATTTCCGCTTCGCTGGTTTACCATCTGTACGAGGTGCACGGGCGGTCAAATTTTTCAAGCACTAACCTGTGCCGGCGATGTAACGCTAAAAAACAGCTGCTCTCAGAGCAGTACAAGTGGCTAGTACTCGGCATGCGCTCGTGCCACTGCTCCCGCTTTTGTCGACGTCGTCTGCTTCACAGCCGGCTGCGTTGCCGCTAATCATTCCAGCGTTGAATTTCACTTCTCTTCTGTCGTCGTAATTAGGAGTCCGCGTTTACGGGTGTTTGAGACATTGCTTAAGGGGTATGCCATTTATTATCTTACATTACGGACAAATTTTGAAGAAATGCCATGGAAATCCATCCAGAATGAACACGCTCGGGAAAGGGCACGTCGTCGACGTGCCGGTTCTTGCGTGAGGGCTTTCGAAGCCTAGACGAAACGTCATCGAAGAGACGCGGACCCCGAGTTGCCGGAGCGCGATGTTGAGGACAAACGTCAGCGTCATCTAGCCCTCCAGGAACCCGACAACGGTGGTGCACGCCTCGTCAACACTAGCACCAACTTCCCCAGTGTGACGGCCAGGTTTCAGCGTGAGTTTCTCAACCGGAACTTCGGAGCGAGCTGCAGTGCTTGTGACCGGTTGTGGTTCAAGCACAACGTGGTACTCGTGAGTGCACTTTGTTCAGAGGAATACCGAAGAAACACACGACAAGCTTCGCTTACCCCTATCTTCTCGACGGAGGAGGGGCTACTGAATTTTTGCAGCGAGCTGTATATGGCTAGGTTCTGGCGGATCGTGTCCGCGGACAAAATGACGGGTAGAACAACATTAGAAAAAAGTGGGCCGATCCTGGTGATCGTGCAGAACGGGTCCTAGCTCAATGGCAAATATCCCTGTCATGTGGACTGATTCTGGTGAGAGTGCAGAAAGGGTCCACGCTCAATGGCACATACCCCTGTGGGCTCTAAGCGTCGACAGCTGGGCTAGTCGGTTGTGATTAGGAAATCCGGCGCTCTTGTTGTCTTTCACTTCCTGTCCGTGTTTATTTCTACGCTGGAACGATGTTTCATAACCTTGTGGGCTCGGGGACCCGTAACGCGCCCTTGAACTACCCTTGTCACATGTGGGACCCAAAGAGACAAAAACAATGCGCCAGATCGATGAACGTTGTTGCCCAAACGCTAGTCTGTGAAGATGCGTGTGGAAACGTCAATGATGAAACGTAATACTCTACCAACCAATACCTGTGTCTCATTCTCTCTTGACATAGCCATTTCCCTAGCGACGTCATCAGTTGGCCCTTGGACTCGATGTGGGTAAGACCCGTGTCGCTCGCTACGAAGAGGAAGAGCGCGCCTTCAAGGAGCGCCGGGGCGCTCAACAGCGCCATTGGATGCGAAAGGAACGAGAAGCCGAACGCGCAGCGGCCCAACATGCTGCGGCTGATGGTGCAAGGTGGTGTGAATCTAGTCGCCTAAACTCGCTTTCATTCGCACATAGAGCATACGGCACGCGGCGACGCAACGAAGTTGGGTGTGTCGTTACAGCCATTTAACGTACCACCGAATAAAAAAATTAAAATATAATTAAACACAGCCAACAGTTTCACTGGCCTTCTATCTTCACATAGTGGAAGGGCACCGAATTTTTTTTTTTTCGAGTCCTCGTCTGCAGCGACGAGGCGGTGCAGGTGCCGACGTCACCCGCGTCGCATTCCTCTTTCGTCGCCGGATTTGTTTTAAACTTGTTTCACATGCAAGTGAATGAGCGAATGGAGCGAACAGCGGCGTGGCGCTGCGAAGCTTCTCGCGAGGTTTCGTTTCAGATGCATTGCCGCCGCGCATTTTCCACCGCTGCGAATAACGTCCTATGCGCAGACTTTCCCACACTAGTCCTCTACTGGTCACGTGGCGAGGAGGCGCGCCGTCATTGGTTCGGAAGCGGTGCTACCCAACGTTATTAGAGTAGCTTCAGTTGTAATACTCGGCGGCGTTGCGGGGAACCGTCACCCACCCGCAACTTCATGGTGCTGCCGTCGCATCCAGGTTCACTACTCCACCAGCCGGCTACGCGAACTGGCTGGACGAAACACGCAGTGCAGCGTTGGTGTTTTCTGTGGTTCGTGGTTGACGGCGGATTCCAGGAAGCATGTCATCCGAGAAACTGTGTAGCTTTCGCCGGGTTTGTTAAGGATATTAGCAGACGATGCCGACATGCTGCGTTCCCGACTCCAACAAGCGGCTATCGAACGAAGTCGACAGTTCGGCGCGCCACTTGTGTGCTCCCAGCAATGCGACACTTCGCTCGGCGTTGAACAGAGTGATTCTTTGTGCCGACCGGAAACTCTCTGCGAAATCCATGGTGTGGGATTTACACTTTCTGGAGCAGGACATCTTAAAGTGTTTGTGCATATTATCAATGGACAGACGGTTGAGCTGCCACGAGACAAGTGCACACTTGCCGAGGGTGGGGTGCCAAAAGTTTTCCCGAACCTTCCCTCGTATCTGTCGAACCAGCCGGGGGAAAATGCAAACGAAGAGAGATGTTTGGTGACCAGTTCTGGGCCATCTTAGAAGAGCTGTCAGAGAATACGCCGAGTCGTGTTGGGTGCCCCTTGCGCTTTCAGGAACTGAGTGCACGATTCATTAAATTTTTAATAGCGGAGCTGTTTAAGCTTTTTGCTTCCCCGCGTAGTGTTCGCAAAAACTCACCTAGGGATGACGTCACTGCACACCGCTGCGCCTCGCATCACCTTGCGATTGCGAATCAATAGCTAATCGATAATCTATCGATAAACAGTAAATTCTGGAAAATGCTGGGAATGTCTGGGTAGTGTTTAGCCTAGCCAAAGTACGTGGCCAATACCTTGCGATAGCCTATCAATAGCTAATCAGTAATCGATCAATAATGAAGAAATTCTGGAAAATTCTGGGGATTACTTGGTGATGATTAGCCTAACCCAAATACGTGGGAAATACGTTGCGATACCCAATCAATAGGCAATCGATAATCGATCAATAATCAATAAATTCCGGAAAAGCATAACCCGTGAGGCCAGGACCAGCTAGGTGCCGATCATCTCCGCTGTTTCTTTAGCCTTGCGTCACTTGTGCAAGCTGCGCTAATTTTTATTTAGTCACGCGCATGCATACACGCATACCTTGCAGGAACCTTGCATAAAAATGCATTCTTAGGCAAGGTTCCTGGAGCAGCGGCGGGGATCTAGTCTTGAAGGCAGCGAGGAAACGTGCCAAGCTGCTGTAGGTGGAGTTGGTTTCCAAGTAGGCCCAAATCATTTTCCTAGATTATGTCCTGTTGCGTCCCGAAGCGGCCGGGCGCATTCTTTGATTGTTTCCAACCGAGGCAGGCCCTTTCATGAGCGTTGCCCAGACGGCGACAGTGCCAGACACCGACGAGACGGGCAGACACGCGCCCCAACTCGGCAGTGCGCATTCTTTGGGTGCTTCCCCCGATTCCACCCCCTTCATCAGCGGCCGCCTACCTGGCGACGCGGCCAGACACCGGCAGCGACGTTCGACAAAGAAGCTCATTTAGAAGCGACCGACCACAACCGCCACCCTTCGTTTGAAGCGGGGATTAGGTTGAAGGCCATTCGTCCCGACCCTGGCAAGATGACCGTCGGAGGGCAAGAAACTAAGTCACCGACTTTCCTGGAACGAGTGTGAACCCCCTGTTTCCGGATTGCCTCGTCCTTGCTTCGAAGCTGCAACATTAGAGGCGAAGTTCAGTGAACAATACGACCCCTCTGATTGGCCACATCAAGGTCATCTGATTGATTCCCTAGTCGGGTCAACTAGGGAAGACGAATGTTTTATAAGGAGACACCTTGCGTGCAGTGGTGTGTCCTGACATGTTCTGATATGTGCTCAGACATGTAGTGAGCTGAGACTTTCAAAGTGCTCTCCAATGAAGTGGGCTTCCATATTTGGAGTCACTGTAAATACTGTAAAATAAACCCTCTTTTTCTCTCGCTATTACTCCCGGACGTACTCATCCCTCTGGCTGAAGGATCACCGACCTAAACGCTACCCGAGTCTCAATAGTCCCCTCTGACAGTTTAAGTCTTAGCTATATATAGGGGCATACAGTTGTTTTTTATTTCGTTTTGTTTAATAAAGCATTCATTGGTTTCCAAGAAAGTTGTGCTGTTATTTTTGTGGATAACAAACTTGGTCTTGCTAGCTGGCGTATAACTGCCCCAGACCAAAATGCTAAGCAAGTAAAAGCATCGAGAAAGCGTGCCAAGCTTCTGTATGGACAGGTAAACTGCGTGTAAGGTTTAGGCGGCAGGAAAAAACACACCACACTTAAAAACGCAGCTTATCTGCGCTTCGTCGTATGCGTTCCTTCCTATCGTGCAGTTTACCCTTCTTTCAGTATTAACCAACTAGCTCGATATATCTTATTGCTGTAGGTGGATACCTCTTTCGCATGGTATCACTAATTCGGACTATAGGGAGAACGCCAGCGAGCGTGAAACACGCGCAAGTTGTCCGTCCGCACGAGCTCAAGGCTGCGGCGAGGCGTCTGTAGTGCAGCGCGATGGAACGGCGCTGCCACCCGGCGGCTGCCCAAGGAGTGGCGACAGCGGCGGTAAGCGCACGGGCGCAGAGTTTTACAACTGAAGCTAGTCTAGTAACGTTCGTGCTACCGCATTGCCGCGCCTGCCGCCGCGATAAAATTCCAACTTGCTCGAACCTCGCTGCTCCAGCCGCTAGTTCCGCCGCCGCCGCTCGAAACAGGTTTCTGCGTCGCGGCGGCAGGACTCGCGAGCGTTTTCGCTTGCATGTGGCAGAGGCTTAAAGGGATACGGACACAAAATCTGAAAATTTTACGAAAATGCTGCAAATAAATTCACAATGTGCGATTACACCAAAAAGAAGTAGTCACTTAGCTCATTTTTGAGCCGATGGCTTTATTTTTGGCATTTTTGTGAGCGCGCGCCACGCCGCCCGTCACGCGCGATTTGAAAGGCGTCACGTCACGACACCCTCGTCAGATAGCAATCCGGACGGCCGCGGTCATTCGAAGCGCGCCGACGCCGCCATCGCGATCATGGATCATGGATCACGCCACCGCGTCAAGTGACGAAGAAGAGCAGGCGGCGTGCCGGTCAGGTTATCGCGAACTGTAGCGCAAAGATTTCGCTCTGCACCAGACACTTGTGCAAGAATTATTTGTCATTTACAGTCTACACTTGCTTTTTCAAGAGCTCACACAGGCGGGGCAGCTGCGGAGTACTTCAACACAGCGTGGATAACTGAATAATAGTTTATTATGCCGTCGGCGTGAGCAACTGCACAAGAAGGCTACAAGTTAACGAAATCAGTACCGACATCTTTTCGCCTCCTCATTTCAAACGCACCGCTGATCATTCCTGGCTTGCGTTTTCGTGAGAGGACCAAGGGTACAGCGTCAGGCTTTAGGCGTTTCCTTTTGAGCGGCATGTCGAGGCTTTTCAGCACAGCCGGGTTGCTCACATAATCATCGTCGATGAAGTGGTCCGCGCAAATGAAGTTTTAGAGGTCTCCAGGCTGGGCGTGATGGCTGACAGCCAGGTATCCAAAGGTCCTTCCGCCGCGACGAACGCGTAAGTACCGAGCGACGACCGCGGGAAGGCAATTGTAAGACGCACCACCTGCGTGGAGCGCCGACGGAGATAATTTTTCAGAGGGACCACGTGAAAAGATCACCGAAAGGTGTTAAACACACGCTGCAAGGGACCGACACCCTCAGAAACACGGCGACGGCTGTGGCCGACCTTGGCCGCGCTCGCTCGCGCAGGTGGGTGTTATGACTTCAAATTTCACCTTCTGTTGGCGGCCGCTTGGAGACAAGGTGCAACAGAAAATCGCCCCAAAATGATGTTACTCGTTCTATTTATCAAAGCAGCCTATTGCGTTCGCCATTTTGAACAGTTGAACTTTAGTTCCGAAGCAAAACACCACCCGCCAACCTTTGTGTCCGTATCCCTTCAGGTGCTCAGAAGAATGCAAAAAAAAAAGGGGGGGGGGGGGCTCGTAACCTCGATGACGGCACGCGGTGTGGCACAACACTGTACAGCACAATTAGCGAACAGCACAATCCGAGAGCACAGCTGTCGCTAACTGCGATGTACACCCGTGAGCAAAAGTATACGGACCAGGGGTTGCGCGAAAGAGACGATTTTTTTTCTGTCTCTTAACGCAACTTGAATTTGAGGACGGCAGTCCAAACTTGACACTGTGAACTTTTCAGTGTAATCATCAATGCCAGTTTATGCTTGTTAATTACGAAGAAATTCCCATTTTCGGTGACCCTGTGGTCGGTATACTTTTGCTCACGGGTGTACGTTATGTGACAAAATGGCGTACCATCTTAAGAGAGAGAGAGAGAGATTCAACTTTAATGGTTCCAGCAATTCACGAGGGCGGATGCAGCCTCCCTCCGCCTAGCAGACGGCCGAGAACCCCTGGGTCTCAGCGGCTGCCTCGGATAGCTGGACGGCCCAGATCTGGTCTTGCTGGTCTGAGCTGAGCAGCAGGGTCTCCCACTGCTGCCGGTTTTGAATTTTGCGGCCCTCGAAAGGAGCCGCCTTCGAGCATGACCATAGAATATGTGGCAGATCCGCCCTACCTTTACATAATTTGCATTGATCATTGTATTGCCCTGGATAGAATCTGCTGCAGGCCACCGGGTTTGGATACATGTTTGTTTGCAGGAGGCGCCAGGCCACCGCCTGTTTCCTGGTTAGCGCGGGATGAGCTGGTGGGTACCGGGCCCTTCCCAGCCGATAGTAATCGGTTATTTCTTTGTAGCTGACCATGCGGTCTCCTCTCGTTCCCGGCTGGGTGGGCTCACTTGCTCGGCGAGTAAATCCTCGAGCTACGTTGTGAGCCGCCTCGTTGCCGTGGAGAGAGGAGTGCGTGGGTGCCAAAATAATTTAGATCGTCCCGCGATGACGGTCGCTGTTACTATTTAGAATTTTGAGCGCCTCTGGCG
Organism: Dermacentor silvarum; assembly: GCF_013339745.2. NCBI lineage: Eukaryota > Metazoa > Arthropoda > Arachnida > Ixodida > Ixodidae > Dermacentor > Dermacentor silvarum. The sequence continues at coordinate 310,307,379 of NC_051154.1, forward strand.
AGATGCGTCCTTTCGCGAAAATGTGAACTGCAATTTTTGAGTCGCTTATGATAACTCTCGCTTTCGCGGAGGCCACCGCTAATACTATGGCGGCTTCCTCCGCAACTTCGGCGTTGTCCGTTCTCACGGTACCGCTCGCGAAGGGCTCTCCGTCCGCGTTTACCGCTACTACGGACATCCCTTTGCGTTCTCTGTATTCCGCGGCGTCTACGTAGGCCACGCCCTCTACGTCATGGTATTTGCGCTCAATGTGGCGTGCCCTTGCCTCTCGTCGCTCCTTGTGGTGCTCCGGGTGCATGTTCTTGGGCAGTGGAGGAATTTTAAATTCCCTCCTCGTCTCTAGTGGAATGCTTAGTCTGGTGCCGTGTTGCGCTTCATGTCGAATTTTGAGTTTCTGTAGAATGTGTCGCCCCGTTGGGGTTTGTGTGAGTCTTTCGTATTGGGCGGTAGTGTGCGCCTCGATTAGTTCGTTAAGCGTGTTGTGTAGCCCCAACACTAAGAGTTTGTCGTTGGGTGTTGTGACTGGGACACCAATTGCCTGTTTGAAAGATCGTCTGATGATGCATTCCATATTGTTTTTTTCTGCTACACCAAATGTTAGGTACGGTGCCACATAGACGACGCGGCTCATGACGAAGGCCTGCACTAAACAAATTAGGCTGGCCTCCATCATGCCGTAGTGTCTATTCGCAATCCGTTTGATTATCCTTAGTGTTTGCTGTGCGCTGTTTTCTAGCGCCTTGATGGTACCGAGGTTTCTGCCTTCCGCATGCAACCGGAGTCCTAGGACTTTTATTTGGTCTACGATAGGTATCGTGCCCCCGTTCACTTTGATGTTAATGTTCGGTGTTCCTCCGTATTGTTTCCTGGTCGTAGGGTACACCAGCAGGAGTTCGGACTTTTGAGAGGAGCAACTGAGCCCCTTCTCTGCCGCGTAGCGTTCACGGCCTCCGTGGCCTGTTGGAGGGTTTCCTCGATTTGGCGTTCGCGGCCGCCTGTCACCCACAACGTTATGTCGTCGGCGTACAGGCTGTGGTTGAGGCCGCGGATCTTATTGAGGATTTTCGGCAGGCCAATCATGGCCACGTTGAAGAGAAAGGGGGACAATACCGAGCCTTGCGGCGTTCCCCTACTACCCAGTTTTATGTCATCCGACTTGATGTATCCTATCGTGATTTGAGCTGTGCGGTTCGAGAGGAAGTCCCGGACGTAGTTGTAGGCCTTGCGACCTACCCCCAGGTCCTGGAGGTTCCCTAGGACCGGTTTGTGCATAATATTATCGAAGGCCTTGGTGAGGTCCAGCCCTAAGATGGCTTTAAGTCCCGTTCCTTTGCCCCGCGCGTCGAGGATTTGGTGTTTGATTTGGAGCAGGACGTCCTGCGTGGACAGTTTCGGCCTGAACCCGATCATCGTGAGCGGATACAGACCTCTATCCTCCATGTTGTTGCTTAATCTAGTGAGAACGACGTGCTCCATCAGCTTTCCCGCGCACGAGGTTAGAGAGATGGGCCTGAGGTTCTCAACCAGTAATTTCTTCCCGGGTTTGGGGATCATCACTACGTGGGCAGTTTTCCACTGCGGCGGTATTTCACCCTGTTCCCAGCACGCGTTCATGTACTTTGTTATTGCCGCGATGGATTCGTCATTCAGGTTTCTGAGAATCTTGTTCGTAATGCCATCCGGGCCCGGTGCCGACTCTGTGCGTAGTCTGAGTATTTCGGCCCTCACCGCGGCCTCCGTGATGTCCTCGTCCAATGCGGGGTTTTCCCTGCCCGTGTACGCATTCTGTGGTTCTCGCGTAATGCTTCCTATGTGTCTGTTCTGTATGTCGCGAATGAGTTCGTCGTCGGTTCCCGCGTAAGTGAGGGTGATCTTGTTGAGGTTCTGTCTCTGTGTCGTTTTGCTGCCCTCTGGGTCTCCGAGACATCGGAGGAAGTTCCACGTTTTGTCCAGTCCGAGCTGGCCCTCCATGCTGTTTCATGTAGACTCCCATTGCTGTCGGTCCAAGCGGTTTGCGTGACCTTCAATCTCCCTGTCTAAACGCGCTATTCGCCGCCGCAGGGTCCTATTCAGCCTCTGGCACCTCCACCGTCTCTGTAGGCTACTGCGCGCCTCCCACAGGTGGAGGAGCTTGCTGTCGGCTGCTTCGAGCCCTGCTTCCTCGGGAATTTCTTAAGTAGCCTGCTTTACCGCCTTGTGTATCTGTTGTGTCCATTTATCAATGTCCGTAATAATTTTTTCGCAATCGATGTCTGCCATTGTGTTGTGTTCTTGTTCCTGTCTGAATATATCCCAATCCACCATCGTCAATTTTCTACCCTTCTTTTTGGTGGGTCCGGTGTGTATTGTTGTGGCTATAATGAAGTGGTCACTGCCCAAATCGTCTTGTGTGTTTGCCCACTTGGGGCCCTGTGTATTCTTTGTGAACGTGAGGTCAGGTGGGGTGTCCACGCTTACGCTGTTACCCGTGCGCGTGGGTTGTTGAGGATCCGTAATAAGTGTGAGCCCCTCCTGTTGTACCATCTTAAGAAAAAAATTCTGCAAAAAAGCGGCCGCCATGTGCGAATGCGATACGGGACCGGAAGCAGCATTTGTTGCAGAGCAGGAATTTTTTTCGTTTGTTTTCGGACCAATGAAGAAACACGATGGAGGGGGAGAGGGTGACAGTGTGATGAACGACGGAGATAAAAACCATGATCGCGGTCACCGACATCCTGTTTAAGCCTGTTAGCATTAGAATTGTTAGAATTAGCAAACGCGGAGTTGCTAATTCGTTCAACTTACATTTGAGGGCACTAAAAGCACGGCGTGTTAGCTGGCAGTCACGTGGTATTTTTTTAATATTTCGTGCACTTTAAAGAAACGCTGGTAAAAATTTATCAGGGCAGTTATCTTAGCAGAGAATAAATAATCCGATATTTCTGAACAAGCGCTACAACTTTTGTATTAAGAAGTTTTCGCTAGAGTTAATATTTACAAAGTTAAGTAATCTTTGTTAATTACCCAGCTTGGCTGACTGAAAGCATTGTCACAGTTTCACGCGATACCAAATTAGTAGAGAGCTATACGGAGTAAGGATAGTAGTTTTATCAGCTGTATAAACTTGGACATGCAGCAGCACCAGCAACGCGCAGAACTGTTGCCCACGCCGTCGGCGTTTTGACCGCGTTCGCACCTAACGCGCGCGGCGTTGGTGACTGTTGCCGGTGCTTCTGGGGGCGGCTCGGAGGTTTTAGGCGAGATCAGAACGGGCCAGTCGACGAGCAGCGTCGGAAGTCTTTACCACCTTCTCGCCTCGCAACGTTTTTATATAAATAGGCATTTGGTGCCGCAGCAAACGTCGCCTCCCCTCCCTCCCTCCCTCCCGTACGTCAACCCACACCGTTTCGCGCGACGGAAAAAGTTGCGTTTGCTCTCTATATATGGAAAGGATGAAAGAAACGCTTAATTCTGCAGCCCTTCATGGAGCACGGCGCCGAACGCGCGTTTGCTCTCCGCCATGCGTTCGTTCCCCGTGAAAGCACGCGTCCCTCGCGCCCTTTCATTCGCATTCAGCATACGGCGCGCGGCGACGATTTCATCGCCGTTGACCTCATACGAAACCTCACGGCGACGGCGACAGTGACGCCGACGGCAGAAATCCGCTTTGGCGTGTCCATATAAATGCTATCGCACTAAAAAAATATCACGACGTTCTCCATACGCCTCAGAACAATACTGCGCCAATACGACACGCGTACAGCTTATGTTTGTATTTTTAATAATTGGCTAAAGTTAACTGACACACCCTGTATATACAAAACTTCTACGACAGCCAGATATTAACAGGACAAGTCTACCAAAGAAGTCACATATGTAACCATTACGCTACGGAAGCAGGCGGAATAGAACACCCTCAGGAATTTTCCACGTCCAAGCCAGCGCGTTTAGGCGCTTGGCGCGTTTCAATTTGGCCACGGACGCATGCCTCGACAGGTAGAATAGATCACCCTCCAGAATTCTCTACGTGCAAGCCATCATGCTGAGATGCTTGTAACGCTTCGCATAACGCAGACTTCCAATAGAGGTGAGTCTGGCAATGTTTTTTTCGAGACAAAATTACCAAACTTATCGCATAGAGAAAGGAATTCAACAAGAGGGGACACTCCCATAGGGCCCAGCGGCCGAATTGACTGCAGCGTGCCAAGCGGTCGGTGTCGATCACATGCATCACTTCCGGTTTCGGTTTTGGGCGCGCGTATTTTGAACGCAAGCTAGCACGCCGGCTGCGCCCCCCCCCCCCTTTCCCTTTTTTTTTTTTTTTTGCTCTTCGTGCAGAATCGGTTTATTATTTAGTAAAAATGATTGCGAACGATCTCGTAAAGTCCCATCGAATCTGTGCCACGTGCAATTTCACAAATTCGACGCAAGACCTTTTGTGCAATGAGGAATTATTTATTTTGCTCTATATAAAAGCTCGTTCCGCGCTTTTTGTGCGTTCATCCAACGTTGTGACACCAGCAGGTAAGGCAGTAGTTCCTGTATGAAGCTCCACCGGACGGTACCAGCTGAAAAAAAAGTAAATTACAAGCATGTTACATTTGCAAGCACGTAACAGCATGTTACAAGCATGAGTCATTTTGGTATTTAGACATAAGAATACTGCTAGGCGAAACGTGCGAAAGCGGTGAATGGGCGGCATTACAAACAAAAGCAATTCGCTTTTACATACATGGCGTAGAAAATACCCGACTCATCCCAAACATATATGAAAACATCTGATTTCCAAGCGTTCCCCAATTTCCGGGCATTATTTCCTGCACTTAGGCAGCACAAATACACGAGCGACTTCACGTTTCCAAAACTTGGCCTCGGGCGACGCGACGGTACGCGACATACACAGAGACGGACGCAACAGGCACTCAAGACAAATGCGTGGGTGCAATGCCTTTTTTCAGTCCTTTAGAAGACGTAATTTTCGAATTACAAGTTTCTGATATGTTCGTCGTTCGCGCGTTCTGCCGGCGCCAGCAGCACACCCCATGTTATCACTCTTGGCAATCGCCCATCGCGTTTTCAACAGGCGTGAGTACCGAAAGGAGGTATATGTTGTTGCGGAGCCACAAAACACGTCACAGACTTGTCCCTCTAAGATTCATTACACGCCAAACTAACTTTATCACCACGGCCGAGCTGCTTATCACTAACTGCGTCACAGCGCGCTGTGCGGCCAGCGTGCCTCAAAAGTACCCCAGAAAGTAACGAAATTACTTTTCAGTAATGTCTGGCGTCAGAGAAAGCGGCACGAACTTCTCCTAGCAAGATGCACTAGACTACACACCACGGCTGAGTTCTCGCTAACTGCGACACGGCGCCCTGTGCGGCCAGTGTGGCTCAAAAACCGATATAAGTTACAATAGTCCCCTAGGAAGCGTCGGAAACATGTCTCAGCACGATTCATTTACTCAAATTAACTGCGCCAGGATGGCCGAGCTGTTTTTCGCTAACTGCGTCTTAAGTCTCGGTCCCGTGCCGTAAGCCTAATTGCGTCGTAGACTGTGAAACAAGATTTCTCACCTTGCCGTATTCCAATAGTGCAGTGGTGTCTTGTCCCAGTGCAGAAGGAACGCAAGAATACGCCGAGAGCCCAATAAACCAGGTTACATTTAAAAAAGAAAAAAAAAAAAAAAAGAATGAGACAGACGGGTCGCCGTGCGCGAGCGCTCAAACGCGCGCGCAGCCATCCTCGCTGGCTTCGGGGGAGCGTCTGGCGGATGACGCATGTATCTGGCGCGTCATTGACCTGTGGCTAGGTGAGGCAACGAAAATAAGTCGCGAAGCTTAAGTTCATATATAGGCAAAACGTTTTAGTTTTCGCGCCAAAGAATTAAAAAATAAATGAATGCCTGTTAACTTAAGTTCACTTTCTTTTTTTTTCGATGCTCGCGGCAGCTAACGTTCGGTGTCAAAAGTATAGCGTGACGTATGGTGACGTGTTTCCTGTTGCCAGTTTTTGCCGAGTGTCCCCTCTTGTTGAATTTCTTTCTCTATGCTTATCGCACACCGTACGGCGGTTACTGAACGCTCAAATTCTATGATGGTCACTCGTAGTTGCTATCGTTTCGAGCCACATGCCATAAGAACGCTTCAACTACAAGCATATCTTGTTGTACGACCAAAGTAAAGTCTCAAGAGGACAAGTTAAGTTAGCTATCCGTATTTCATTCAATTCTTATGTACGCTTACTGAATAGAAAGCGTTTTTCTTTCTAAAGTCTCACTGCGCGAACCTTTTAGTATAATATCTTTAAATGAAACCATACACGCATACCCGGGAAGTTATCAAGGGGTTTCGCGTAAGTTGTCTAAAGCGCCTCGCAGTCCCGTTCTATTGCGCGGCGTTGGCTCCCGCTGCTAGCTGACCCGGGCGCTTTGCTCTCAAAGTACTTCTACAACTCTTTCGCGCGTTAATCATCATAAAATTCAGTAGAATGACATATTAAAACTTATCTTTTATCCATCCGCTGTACATATACAGCCAACGTGGTGCCGGGAGTGGACAAAGCCAGGCGTCGTTGTTTTTACTTATTGCCGCCTATAAATTTCGCCGTATTATGTCTTTCATGTAGTTCTCTCTGAGCGTCAAGGCGTGCGTACAATATCCGAAATTTCTAGACGATTGTCGTGAATTCTATTCAGTGGCACGAGCATCGAGTGACACTCTTCTTTCTTGTGCAGCAATTCTGGTGAAGAAATTAAACATAAATCAGAAAAAATAGCAAAACAATAGTACAGTACAAAATTCATGGGTTTCGTTATATATATGATCACTTATAAATCACTGATTGCCGCACACCAATGCAGAGAATCGTAGACTTTAGATACTCGCCACGTGAGCACGACTTTGGCGAAGATCCTGGAAAACTGGAAGCAAAAAATGTCACAGTTTCGCCCTAAGGGCGAAGCAATCAATGCGATAGCAACACAGCAATGTCATACGAAGTAAGGTGAGCGGCTTTGGTAGCAATATGAATTGTAGTAAACATGAGCTGATTAAGTAAGCAGGTGTGGTAAGCAGACCGACATGAAGAGAGACTCGACGACCACGAGAAGGCGCGTGTGAAACGGTGGTGTTGATGAGAAGCGCTGCCCGTGGGCAGCGCGTGCGAAGGGACACACCTGTAGCGCTGCACTGCCGATCCGGGCAGCATTGCATGTGTAGCGTGCGTTGGAAAATGTGGCCCGACTATTACTAACTGATTGAACAAGCGTGGTGTGAGCGCGCACAAACAAACATGAATAGATCACACTGAATGACTGCAGACAACGACTGTCAAAACGCTGGCAGCAAGCGCATATATACGCCGCAGCAGCGGGCGAAGGTACGTGCGGTCTATCGCTTCAACGGAAACTGAGCGGCGAATGCACGACGCAGAAAGGTCAGAGCCGTGTGGAGATAATAGACGGTGCGGACGAGCGACGAGCGCGGTTGTTGGCAGCGTAGAAGTGCGCCCCCCCCCCCCCCCCCCCGCGCTCCCTCCGGCGCTGGCTTCCCACTTCCTTGCTTGCGCGTGGGTGATTGAGTGCGTTCGCTCTCCGTGATAGCGCGCGTCTCCGCACGTTTCCGCTCGGCATACGGCGCGCGGCGAAGATTTTATCTATAGGGAACCTCACGGCGACGGCGACGGCAGAAATCCGGTAGAAGTGTCCATATAATTGCTATCGCAATAAAAGCTGAAGTAATGACGTCATAATGACGTCACACACAAGAATGTGGCATCATATTCAACCCTCTAATTAATGGAAAACAGTTGCCTGGCATAGCCTTTACATCGCCTAGCAGAGCAGATGTGACGTCACTCCATCCTCGCTTCTCCTCTGCCGGCAAGCACCTGCTCGCTTGCTCGCCACAGCTGCGCGCGCGCGGTCATTACATGCTCTGACGTCAGCGAGGGAGAGGGCGCGTAAAGTGCGTTTCGTAGTGCCGCTCGCTAGGGGGCTACGCCCCGCCAAGTGGCGCTAAGTGGCGCGCGCTGTGCTTCCTCCTTGCCCTCCCTCGCTTCTCGCCCGCATATCGTGCCAGCGGAAAGACGTTCGTTCGCTTGCTCCTCCGAGTTCGGTTCGTCCGTTGCGTTCGTCAGAGAGGTGGTCGACGACAGAGCTACCGGACCAAGCACAGACTACCCAAAAGAAGAAGAAGACCTACTGACGATGGTTCCCTGTGTCTGTGTCGTTCATTCAAAACATACACACACAAAGTTAACCTCAAGAACAGCAACGCCTAGGTGCGTGTGCCATTAAGAGACACCTCAGTGAAAGATTAGGGTAGCCTACCGTTTTTTTTTTCGTACCTGAATTTAAAAAATCTAAGCCGCGACCTTGCGCTGAAGATCATAACCGGCATATAGCGCCGTAGCCATCAAGCAACTGCGGCGCTGGCTGGTCCGTTCACTGGTTCATTGCGCACCCACACGAACGCTGAGGTGCGAGTGGGACTAATGGACACCTAAATCAAAGGTTAGGGTCGCCTACCGTTCTTTTAAGCGAAGCTTTATAGGCTCACAAGTGTCGGCGGTGGTGATGGTGGTGGTATCACGCTGAAAAGTGGGGCGATCCTGGCGATTGTGCAGAAAGGGTGCAAGCTCAGTGGCACATACCAGCGACAAGAAAGAAAAGAAAGAAAGAAAGCAACGAAGGAAGACAGAAAGAAATAGAGAAAAAAAGAAAAATCACGTGCGGCGCACACCTGCATTGGATATTCTACACGCGTAATCACGGAGCACGTGACTCGCAGATCACGTGACACGCGCGCGACCAATCAGGATCATTTGGTGTGCCGCGAGGAGGGACATGGAAGGAAAGCGGGATGGCGCGCGCTCCTCCGGGCTTCCCTCGCCTCAGATCAGTTTCGGGCGAACAGATGGGAAGGCCACGCGCGGTGCCTTCTGCAAAGGAGCAAGCTGCGTTTGATGAACGCCGGCGTGAACTCACTCCGGAAAGGGCTGGTTGTCGAGGTGCTGATTCTATAGCGTGAGGGCTTCCCTAGCTGAGGCTCGCCGTAAGCGAAGCGCCGACGATCCCAAGGCGAGGGCTTCCGAAGCCGAGGCCGGCCGTCAAGGACGAGCACAGAATCCCGAATCGAGGGCTTCAGAAGCCGAGGCCCGCCGACAACAACGATCAGAGAATCCCGAGGCGACGACTTTCGAACGTTACCATGACGAAGGAAAGATAGACACACGACAAGCTTCACTTACCCCCATTTTCTTGACAGGGAACGGCTGGTGATTTTTTTTCAGCTCATCGCGCAGCGTAGTCCCTACCCGGCTTTTCGTTATATATCCCGGTAAATGGGAAATCGTCGGTAGCTTCCAACTAATGGTAGACCATCCTCACTGTCAGCGGTCGCTTGGCGCTGTAGGCATGCTAAGTGCGCACAATTCGAAGTTCCTCGGTATTGACGACAGTGCTCTGGTGCGTCTTGCAGGAACGTCCTCCCACTCCCTTGGCTCCGACGCTTCAGCGCAAGTGGCTCTGGGAGATGTCTATCACTTCGTCAAATTTTCTGGCTATGTCCCAGTTGCCTCTATTCATAAACGCTTCCTGTGTGTCATCTTATCACCTGCTCAACCCTTAGCCGCGCAACTGTCAAGATACGTAGAATGTGCTCCTTGCGCCACCCTTGAGTTACGCATCTAAATATATACTGAATTCTGGGAAGCGTGGATCGGCGGCTCTGGCCCCCAAGGCCTCCCGGTGGAATTTTGAATAGAATTGTGGGACGCCATAGGACCACTGCTGAAACATGTTCTATAGACAGTGTTTCAAAGAGCGTCTACTTCCAGCTTCGTTCCGCCGAGTGCGCATTACGCTTCCAGATAATGAATAAGGCCAAAGCTCTTAAGACAATCAAGGATAAGCCAAACACGCCAGAAATTGCAGGAGTGGAAAAAGGAAACAACGTAGGTTGTACATCAATTATGGATATAAAAGAAGCTATAGAATAGCGTAAGCAGCTGGTCCAGGGATCAGGGAGATGCGAGAAATTTGGAATTACACGTAGAATCCGTACTGCGACGATGGAACAAGTACTAGGAAAAGATGAAGTTGGCGAGTGAACTAGTGCAAGAAAAACCAAAATCTACAACTGAACAATGGGTCCATTAGATTCGCAAAAAAGTATAAAGGCTCACCTAAATGATTCCAGAAATTTGCAGGAGCAGCACTAACTAAAGATTCGGAAATATTTATAAGGGATGAACACGGCAACATCTTCGAAGGGAAAGACGCGCTATGGTTCATGAGGGACAATATTAGTGATAATTTTAGCAAGAACCAAAGCGTAGCTCCGACTCAACCAGATCCAACAACTGAGAAGTCCCAGACCTTAAAATTTAATGTAGACATCTTATACTGGACAAAGCCGAAGAAAATGTCCCTAATAACATGGAAGCGGCATCATTTGAAATATCAATACTGCTAATCAAATAGCTGGGTCGAAAGAGGCCGTCACAGTGGACTAATTCCATAAAGACAATGATTAAGACAACACAATTTAACATTGGGTGGCGTGAAAGCAGTAGGAACCTTATCTAAGACGGCGAATGCGATAACGATAAGACGAGTTTGTAAAGAACATGTACAGTAACCTCGGTGATATACAGAATGTCAATGCAAGCTATCAAACCCAGACGTATTTTTTGCAAGCCCATGCGAATATACGCGAAGAAATAAACCAACACAGAAAATAAACAAAACAGACTACGCACAACAGTGCCCTTACATGACGCTTGAAGGAGCCAGCGTCGCATTGAAGGAAAAGAAATAGCGACAGCGACAACGCCACATCAATTCGCAGCTCGCATGAATTATGCGTTCTCCTTTTGCTTGCTTACGATCCGTTCATTTCGCCGATGCTGTTTTGGTGCGGTAGTCATCGTACTTTTATCGGTGAGTGTTTGCGTTGGCGATGATCTAATACTAATATGTTTTCCTGGATGCCAGCCATACTTTTCAAAGCCAGAACGGAGCCATCGCGAGCTTCCTGACGTGAAAAGACGCCAACTTGCGCAGCAACTTATGAAGCCGCAGTGGCTCAATTGTTATACCATTGCACCGCTGAGCACAGGGTCTCGCCTTCGATGCCGGACGCGGCGATCGTCCTCCCACGGAGGAGGATTGATAAAACACCCGCGTACCGTGCTTTAGGTACACGTTAAGGAAACCGAGATTGTCGGAATTTTTAGGCACAGAGCAACGCCACAGTAGACGCGTTGGACGTACCGGAAGTCGGCACCGTGAAGGCTCCAGCCATCGGACAAGATCTTCTCACACAGTTGCGGGAACGCAAGATGCTTTTCGCAGATGAGAATCGACGGGACGATCAGCCAATACAGACAATCAGTGTCCTTATAGGATCAGATTACTATTGGCACATAGTGACCGGAAGAATAGAACGGCCCAGCAGCGATATATGCGCAGTTGAGACGGTCTTCGGTTGGCTGGTGCAAGGCGTCTACTTAGTAAGGCCCGCCAATGCCTTGCCTAATTGGAACTCCAGCGCATCTGCCCTATTCCTTGCGTGCGAACGGAATGGGCAAGCCGCATATGGCATTGCTGAACCGACGGAGATGTCGCGACTCGATGCAATAGGGATCACCGACCCTCAGGATACCGCCGACGTTTGTGAGAAAGCGGCAGTGACTCAGTACACACAGTATACACGTGCATAAGGAAGCTGTACGTTACGTGGTTCCTTTTATGATACGGAACCAGGGAAGACTGACTAGCACCAATTGAAGTGCCGCCGAAAACCGGCTCAGACGCCAGCTTCGGTGCTTTGAAAGACAGCAGGAGCTACCCCAGGAATATGACCGCACCATCAGTGAGTACTTCAAAGAAGTTCACGCCGAAAGTGTCGACACCTCTCTAGAACACGAAGCGACGGCTGACTACCTTCCGCACCATGCACTCATCCGTCGGGAAGCTATCACTACGAAGATACGCGTAGTGTTTGACACCTTTTCACATGGACGTGGCAAATCATCGCTCAATGATATTATTACGATAACATCGAAAGATGTTGAAGAGACGAGCCGCCGCGCGAAAGACGACGAAGTGTGTCTGTGCTCTTGGTGCGAGCGATTGTGGGCCTGGCTGTCTGGCTTCTGTGTAAATAGCCTGTAAATAGCCTCTTTCGTCTGTGTCCTTCCACACGTAACAATATCTTGGACAAAGGGGTGAAACTTGGTGCCGAGCTCTTGCAACTGCTTGTACAGTTCAGGATGAACCCAATTATCGTGACAGCAGACATCCGGAAAGATTTCCTTCAAATTTCAATTCGACCTGACGACCGCGACGCTCTTCGCTTTCTATGGTTCGACTGACTGCCGGGCGACGAGGGGAAAATACCTTTCATCGTCGAATGACGAATGACTCGTGTGCCCTTCGGAGCGTCGTCTAGCCCTTTCCTTCTATCTGCTACTTTGCAGCATCACTTCGAAATGTGGAAAAAGACTCAGCCAATAATAGCTGCACGCCTAAAGACATCATTCTACGTGGACGACCTCGTCATAGGAGCTTCCACTGAAGAAGAGGCCCTCGAAATCTACCGTGCTGCATTGGCCATCTTAGCAGATGCAAGTATGGAGTTGAGAAAGTGGTGTTCCAACTCAAGCATTCATTGCCGTCAATTCCTCAAGGACAACACTTCTCTCGACAACATTGGAGAAGCCAAAGCAACAACAAAGTTGCTTGGCTTAGTATGGGACCGCGATGCTGACGATATCGTGCTTACCACCAAAGCCTTTTCCGAGTATGTCGCTGCGCACTCAGCCACGAAACGCACCATTCTGCTGTCCTTCGCAAGAATCTATGATCCGTTAGGTCTCATGGCTCTGTGCATCATTCGAGCGAAATTATTGTTCCAGCAGCTGTGGCGTAGGAACTCACTGTGACATGAGCCATTACCGGAAGACGTCGAGAAACAGTGGGAAGGGTGGACATCCGAACTACCGACGCTCTCCTCGCTGCGCATTCCGCGCTGCGTCATCTGTCACACACCGCGACAAATTCCACCGTTTGAAGTTCACCTGTTCTGCGATGCAAGCCCACTGGCATACGGTGTATCCGTCTACATGCCCTACGAGATCAGAGGAGGAACATTTAAGGTTCAGCTGCCCATGAGCAAGTGCAGGGTTGCACCGCTCAAGACTACCTCGCTGCCGCGCCTAGAGCTGCTTGCGTGCCTGTTGGCTGCCAGTCTTTGGAACTACCTCCGAGAAATTCCAGAAACATCCAGCTGTCAGGACGTGTTTTAGAGCGACTCATCGATAGCCCTACACTGGATTGCTGCTGACGTGAAGCGATGGGAGACTTTCGTGAAAAAACCGTGTTCTCGAAATCCAACGCTTGACTTCGGGGTATTTTTGGAGGCACTGCGCAGGCACCGACAACCCACCAGATTTGCTCAGGCGTGGCGTAGCAGCCCAGTTATTGACGCGCAAGTTTTGCTGGTGGACCGGTCCTACGTGGTTGTCACAGCCCTATTTGCAATGGCGTGCGAATATTTGTTCTGCTCCTTCACCAGAGGCCCTTTCTAGCGAGACCAGTGAAGAGATATCCGCTTGCCCCACCGCAGTAGTGGCACCCCATTCGCCCCCACACGAGCCACTGCTTGAGGTTGCAAGCTTTGGACGCCTCTCCCGATTACTGCGAGTAACGGCTTGGGTCATGCTGTTTCCTCGGAACGCTTCGCAGAACACGCCATCTTGTATCGGACCACTTACGGCGTCACAGTTGCATCAGGCGGAGATGTATTGGTTGTGGCTCGCCCAACATTCCACATTCGCTATCGAAGTCACGCCTTGGAGGAAGGACAACGAGTTCCGAACACCTCCAGTGTGCTGACGCTACAGCCGTTACTCGACCGTGACAGACTACTCCGTATAGGAGGCCGACTGCAGCAGCTTAACGATCGAGAGGAACTGAAGCATACGATCTTGCTTCCGGCAGATCACCGGTTCACTGACCTCTTGGTTGATGCAACACACGTAAGACTCCTACGTGGAGGAGTTCAACTCCCACTCCTGCGCCTTCGGGAACGCTTTTGGATCCTCAAGGGGTTTCGAACAGTGAAGCGCGTTGTGAAAGCGTCACCTACTTCCCGAAGCTGCCCCTGTAGCCAAGGGAAAGAATTAGTGAAGCAATACCGTTTGAAGTGGTGGGAATTGACTTCTGTGGGCCACTCTGTTGTCGTGCTGAATTACCATCCACTGTAAAAGTGTACATCGTTGTTCGTTCTTGTGCTGTGACGAGGGCAGTACACCTGGAGCTGACCACAGATTTGACAATTACAATTTGACAAGCATTTTAGCTAGCCTTCAGACGCCTTGCAGCACGACGTGGAATTCCTGCTATTGTGCACTCCTACAACACGAAAACCTTCCGCAGCAGCGCCAAGCATTTATGCTCCCTTTTCGAAGACAACGTGCAGGACTCTCACCCAATTCAATGGCGCTTTATTGTTGAATGTGCGCCGTGGTGGGGAGGCTTCTGGGAGCGTGTAATCCGCACAATTAAGGATGCACTGAATCGTTGCCTGGAACGGAGCAGCTTGAGCTACAACGAGCTACTCACCGTGCTTGCTGAAGTTGAGACGGCAGTTAACTGCCGTCCCCTCACCTACTTGGAGGATGACGTCGCATCCACAGACGTTATGACGCCCTGATACTTCTTAGTCGGCAAGCGTCTCGTCACTTTACCAACAGAACATGAAAACCCTGCTCTTAGTGCTGATGTGCCTGAGCTTCGACGACGAGCTCGGCATCGGGAACAGCTGCTTCGTAGGCTTTGGAAGCAGTGGAAGAAAAAATACCTTCTTTTCCTGCGCGCTGCTCACCACAGCAAGCCTGTGCCGTCATCGAACTTAAAACCCGTCCATCTTGTCGTCACCAAGGACATACACACTCCGCCTATGGCATGGAAGATGGGCCGCGTCGTTAAGGCGTTTCAAGGAAGAGACGGTATTGCTTGGTCATTCCTGATACTACTATCGAACGGGCAGCTAGTGCGACGTCCTCTACGGCGGCTTTACCTCCTGGAGGCGCACACGTGCAACGCGGCCGCGGGAGTGTGATGAAAACTGAAGACGACGAAGAGGAGAGAACGCGTGAGGGTCGGGCTCGCGAGAGCGCCATCTTGACCAGTTGGTTTATTAACCGCAACCGACGGACGCCAGTCTCTGTCTCCAACATTAGCGTACATTCGAAAATGTACAGCACAATTAGCGAAGAGCTTAATCTGATCAGACACACCTCCTTTATTCTACAGAAATCACGAGAAAGGTTCAAGGAAATTCTCAGAACGTATGCGCACATTGCAAGGAGAATTCAATTTCTGGTTGTCTAATACGTGAAAGAGTTATAAATGTCGTTTTAAAGCAGCATCTACTGTGGTGCCCGTATTAAGAGCGGCAGGCAATCAATGGCAATGCAACTAGTCGGTATGAGGCGTAGCAGACGACCCATGGGAATTCCCTTTACAACTTCGCCGTAGCGTTACTGTCGGTCGAGCACAAGATCACGGTGAAGAAATTTCTTTTATTAAACATGATACTCAAACATTCTTGCAATACGACTTTGGAAACTTATATCATTTTCATTTAGCAAGCTCAAATCGAAACATTACGAAAAATACGATGTTAACTAAGGCGTTCCTCTTGTGACGCTACCATGGTCGAACAATGAAGTAAGCTTGTACTTGCAGCTTCGGTGGCGTCTGTCTTGAAGTAAATTCTAACAGCAAATATAACCATTCAACTGTAGTAAATATGTTCGAGAAACGCTATAACTTGCCGAGTGCTAGGTCTGGTCTCCAAAAATAAGCGCGCATATGTGCCCCAGCGAGAGCCCAGAGCGGGCGAGAGCCCAGAGAGAGTCGGCTGCAGAGGCCAGCAGGGCTGCGCGCATGCGCCGCAGTGGGAGAGCGGGCACGCACATGCACAATCTAGGCAGCATCGATGCCCTGGGGTCTCGCCCACCTCTCCCCTTCCACTGGGAAGTCGCGTTTGCTCTCCTCAGTGCGTACGCTCCCCGTGAAAGAGCGCGTCCCTCGCCCTCGCGCGCTTTCACTGGCGCATACAGCATACGGCCAATGAGAGTTTTTTCTATTGCGGGACGCGACGATCGAAAGGTGAGCCCTTAACAGCTTCGCTGTAAAAGTTAAACAGGGCAGTTACCTTAGCATAGATGAAATAATCTGATGTTTCTGAACAGGCGTCCCATTCATCACTGGACAGTCCTTTGTGTATCCAAATGCTGTCGCCCAAGAAAGCCCACGCGTGTGGAGGAAGGTCATGCGAATGTGCGCGAAGAACGAAATTACCGCAGAAAATAAACAGTAGGGAACACGCACAATAGTGCCCTTACACGGCGCTTGAAGGAGCAAGCATCGCATTAAAGAAGAAATAGCGAGAGAGAAACAGTACTAAAGCCACGTAAATTCGCTGCTCATTTGACATACGTGTTCCTTTTTTCCATTGATTAGGTGCCGTCCATTGCGCCGATTCCGTTTTGGCGTGCCAGTCATCGTACCTATAGATTCATCGGTGGACTGGTTGCGTTACAGATTATATAATAAATATAGTGTAGCCGTAGACGCCAGCCATACCTTTCACAGTCATAACAGAGCCATCGCGAGCCTCCTGATGTTAAATGAAGCTGGCGAAGATCTCCACAACATGGGCGGGCGCTCAAAGAATATGTAGCAACTTACGAAGAAACTTGTGAAGCCACAGTGGTCAGTGGCTATATCATTGCGCAGCTGACCACGTGGTATCGGGTTCGACGCTGGCCACGAAGGACGCACTCTCAGGGAGGAGGATTGCAAAAAACACTGGCGTACTGTGCTTTAGGTGCACGGTAAGGAAGCCGAGATTGTCCGAATTAATAGGCAGCTCCCCTTCGCAGCATCCCTCATTACCCACGTGGCCGTTTTGGCATGTCAGGCCCCACAACTAAATTTATTTGATAGCATACATTCGCGTATGTGCAGCACAATTAGTGAAGAACAAAATCTGATCAGACACGCCTCCTATATACAGTATACTACAGAAATCCCTAGAAATGCTCAAGAAAGTTTGGATAATGCACGCGTGCACTGTGCTGGCAGGGAAATTGATAACTGGCAGGGAAAAATACAACGACGCGTAGCAACATGAATTTCCGGCGCCGTGATGGCTGTAGATAGATATACGGATGATAGATAAGCCATAGTGTTTCATTATGTTATAGTACTGCAATTTTGTGATGATTAATGCGTGAAAGAATTATATCGGTAGTTTTAAATCACATCTACTCCAGCACCCGTATCAATAGCGGCTGACCACTAATGGCAATGCATCCATAAAAAAAATAATCTGCAAGTGGCGTAGTAGACGAGCTATGCGAATTCTCCTCTAACCTTCGCCTGAGCGCCACAGCCCGTCGGGTACGAGACCACCGTCCGTGAATTACTTATTACACACATAATACGAAAACATTCTTGCTACATGACTTTGGAAACTTAAGTCATTTTCATTTGGCAAGCTTAAATTAGAAAAATGTGAAAAATACAAAGACAACTAAGAAGTCAGCTTGTGACTCTATCATGGTACAAAGGCGGTACTGTACCGCAGTACCCCACGGCGGCGAATGGACAATTTTTGCATCAGCCGTCGGCGGTCTCCCGCAATGCGTCTGTTCTACGGCCACACTGCAAAAAGCAAATACATAAATACTTAAAGTAAAATAAAATATAAAACAAACAAACAAACAAAGAAATAACAAAATTAACAAAAGAAGAGAGATAACAACTGCGAACGCGGCAATTGAACCGGCCGTACAATCAATTAGTCGTAAAAAAGCGCGGCCGTGCCGAGGTGGAACTGGAACGCTAACAAGATCGGTTGTCTGGTGCAGCACTTTGCGCTTCTTGATGCGTATGAATTTTAGCCCGTGATCAGGTGCGTTACATAGCGTCTCGGGGCGCCTTACAGGAGGATAGGCAGGGCATATTTACCACGGAGCCTGGCAGACCACATCCGCGACGCGAAGGTGAGCACATTCGCATCGACATCGTTCTGTACATCACCGTAGTGCGTTAACGACCACGGACCGTTCAAGTTGACGTTGGAGCAAAACACGGCGACACTGTCTGCTCGAGGATTATGGCATTTAGATCATGGCGTACTGCACGATCCTCAGTCGAGAGACGGGTTAATACGTGCAGTCGGGGCGTCGCTTGTCGGTGCTAGTACATACGACTAGGACTACTTGAACAAGAATTGGTGCCATCACTGCAGTGATGGCACCATTACTGCCGGACGCACTGCCGGAAGCACTGCAGTAATCTTCATGCACGTCAACCGAAGCGCAGATGCGTGCCGTTCGGCGATATTGGCGAGTGTTAGGAGCGCGGCTATCACCGTCAACGACGTCTCGCGGGCTTCCCGCTTTAAAATTCGCAAATTAGGCAAGTCGTCACAGCACCAGCAGCAGCCACGTACAGCGAAGTTCGGAAAACTTCGCACAGACAGCTTCCCTGTAAAAATGGAACGTCTACTTTAGTTCGTTCTAACAGAACTTGGCATGTCCAATCCCTGGTAACTGATGCAAGATGCAAGAGATTCTTCTCCGAGTCAAAGCGGTTTTTGTGGTATGTCGGCATTTTCTTGGGCCGATGCTGCGGATAGGACTGTTTAAAATAACACGCTTGTCACACAGAAAACTTTCGATCGAGATCGAGCCAGATCAGGATCGAATTTCTCTGTCGCGTTTGGCTCATGTGGGCCAGTATCGGGATGGAGCCCATTGCGGTCGAGAAATTAAAATCAGATTCGGCTCGATCACGTGTGAAAGTGACCGTGCGACACCGGTTTAAGAGGCCCCTCAGTATGTGCACTGGGGCCACTGGCCACCGTGATGTTCCATATACTATATATATGGTCGTACAACAAGGTAAGCCTTTAGTTGCAGCATTCTTGGGGCATATATCTCAAAACATTACTTCAGAAACAGCTAATGACAACCCAAACACTCGAGCTTTTAGTAACCGCTGGATGGTGAGCGATAAGTTTGGTAATTTGATCTAAAAAAAAAATATTGCCACACTCATCTGTATAGGAAACCTACGTTAAGCGACGCCTTTCAGGCGTCTCAGGATAGTTTCTTGCACTTGGGGAATTCTGCAGGGTAATCTATTCTGCCTCTCCAGGCATGCGTCCGTGGCCAAATTGAAACGCGCCAAGCGCCTAAACGCGCTGGCTTGGACGTGGCAAATTCTTAATGGAGTTGTACTCCGCCTGGTTCCGTAGCGTTATAGTTACATAATGGACATCTGTACTACACGTGACATGTTCATATCTGGCAGTCCGAGAAATTTGTATAAAGGTAATGTTTAAAACAGATGCCCCAAGAAAGCTGCATCTAAAAGCATACCTTGTTGTACGACCGAAGTACAGTCACAAGTTCCCAAGTTAAGTTAGTTATCCGTATTTCATTCAATTCTTATTTAATCTTGCTGAATAGAGAGCACATTTTTTTCCTACGCCCTGAGTGCATGGAATTTTAGTATAATCAATGCACTAAAATAAAACCACTCATGTACGTTGTTCCTGAGCAGGATCAATAGCGGCACTCCTGTTCCGTCGCAATTCGTTGGCTCCCGCTGCTGACACGGGCGCTGGTGTATAAGGTGCTTTAAAAGTGCATTTAAGTACATTGGCGAGTGAGAGGAGCAAGTGCGGTGAACACCGTCAACGACTTCTTGCGTGGTTCTGGGTTTAAAATTTGCAAATTAAGCATGTACTCTAAGCAACAGCAGCAGCCGCGTACAACTAATTTCAGCAAAGTTCGCATAGACACCTTCGCTGTAAAAATGGAACGTGTACTTTAGGTCATTATAATAGATCCTGGGATGTCCAATCACTGGAAAATGATGCAAGATGCGAAGGATTATTCTCCGAGTCAAACCGGTTTTTGTTGTGTATCGGCATTTTCTTAGGCGATCCCGGAGATAGCGCAGTTTAAAATAAGACGCCGCTGTGTATGTCCACTGGGGTTACTGGTCGCCGTGAATTCCCAAATTAATACATATGCAAACTTCTCCGACGGCTAGATACTAACAGCGCACATCCAGCAAAGAAGTCACATATGTAACCATTACGCATCGGATGCAGGCGGAATGGAACACTCTTTAGAATTTTCCGCGTCCAAGACAGTGCGTTGAGGCGCTTGGCGCGTTTCAATTTGGCCACCGACGCATGCCTCGTCAGGTAGAATAGATAACTCTTCAGAACAGATAACCCTTCAGATAACCCTTCAGGCACCTTGCTTAAAGGTACTAGTCGTGCGAGTGCGAACAACTTGTGTAATACACCTCACACCGTTTCTTTAAGGAAATAAAGTGAACAGCAAAGCTAACAAAGAAATGTCGCAGTTTCACCCGAAAGGCGAAGCATCAATTGCGATAGAAAATTAGTAGAGAGCTACACGGAGCAAGGATAGTAGTTTTTTCAGCTGTTTAAACTTGAACAAGCAGCAGCACCAGCAACGCGCAGAACTGTTGTCGACGCCGTCGGTGTTATGCCCGCGTTCGCACCGAACGTGCGCGGCGTTTTTATATAAATACGTATTCGGTGCCGCAGCTTAATCTCGCCTCCCCTCCCTACCTCCCGTCCCCCCACAGCCTTTGGCGCGACGGAAAAAGTTTCGTTTCCTCGCTGTATATGGAAAGGAGGAAATAGACGCTTAATTCTGCAGCCCTTCAGGGTGCACGGCGCAGAACGCGCGTTTGCTCTCCGACGTGCGTTCGCTCCCTGTGAAAGCGCGCGTCCCTCGCGCCCTTTCACTCGCACATACAGCGTCCGGAGCGCGGCGACGATTTCATCGCCGTTGACGTCATACGGAACCTGGCGGCGACGGCGACGGCAGAAATCTACTTTGCAGAGTCCATATATTTCCTATCGCAATAATAAGACGCCGCTGTGTATGTCCACTGGGGTTACTGGTCGCCGTGATGTTCCAAATTTATACATATACAAACTTCTCCGACGGCTAGATACTAAGAGCGCACGTCCAGCAAAGAAGTCACATATGTAAGCATTACGCATCGGATGCAGGCGGAATGGAACACTCTTTAGAATTTTCCGCGTCCAAGACAGTGCGTTGAGGCGCTTGGCGCGTTTCAATTTGGCCACCGACGCATGCCTCGTCAGGTAGAATAGATAACCCTTCAGAATTTTGTACGTGCAAGCAACCATGCGGAGACGCTTATAATGCTTCGCTTAAAGTAGATTTCCAAAGAATTGAGTCTGGCAATGTTTTTATTGCGATAGCAATTATATGGACACTCAAAAGCAGATTTCTGCCATCGGCGTCGCCGTTCGCCGTCGCCGTGAGGTTCCGTATGACGTCAATGGAGATGAAATCGTCACCGCGCGCCGAACGATGTATGTGCGAGTGAAAGGGTGCGAGGTACGCGCGCTTTCACGAGGAGTGAACGCACGGCGGATAACAAACGCGCGTTCTGCGCTGTGCTCCCTTAAGGGCTGCAGAAGTAGGCGTCTCTTTCCTCCTTTACAATCACCATATATGTAAAGCAAACGTGCCTTCTTCCGACGCGCGAAAGGCCGTGGGGGAGGGAAGGGAGGCGACGTTTAGCTGCGGCACCAAGTGCCTATTTATATCACAGGCTCCGGCAACAGTCACCAACGCCGCACACATTTTGAGCGAACGCGGGCAAAACGCCGACGGCGTCGAACAAAGTTCTGCGTGTTGCCGGTGCTGGTGCATGTCCAAGTTTATACAGGTGATAAATCTGCCATCATTAATCCATATAGCTCTCTACAAATTTGCTATCGCAATTGATGCTTCGCCTTTCAGGTGAAACTGCAACAACTTTTTTGGAGACCAAATTATCAAACTTAATACTCGCCATACGGCGGCTACGAAAAGCTGAAATTCTTAAGTGGTTATTCGTTGTTTCAGTGAAAATGTTTTGAGACAAAAGCCCCAAGAATGCTACAAATCAAGGTATCCCATGTTGTACGACCCAAGTACAGTCTCAAGAGTACAAGTTAAGTTACCTATCCTTATTTCATTCAATTCTTATTTACGGTTGTTGAACAGAAAGTATTTTTCTTTTTCAAGTCTTATGGCACGAATCTTTTAGTTTAATATTTTAAAATGAAACCATTAACGCACCCCCGAGAAGTTAACAAGTAGATTCGCGTAAGTCGTCTGCTGCTCCTCGCAATCTCGTTCCATCGCAGTTCTTTGGCTCCCGCTGCTGAAAGGGCCGCTGGTGTATAAGGAGCTTTCAAAGTACATTTACGACTCTTTCGCGCATTAATCATCGTAAAATTTCGTAGCATGAGATATTAAACCCTAAGATTTACGCATCCGCAGCTTATACATGCAGCCAACATGGCGCCGGGAGGCTACCGAGCAACGCGTTGTTGCTTTTAGTTTAATTTTCGCGGTAATATGACAGTTATCACGTTCTCTCTTCCCGGCAAGACGCCGTAGATTATCTGAAATTTCTTGGACACTGTCGGGAATTCCATTGACTACAACGCGTGTCTTATCGGATTGTGTGCTCGTTGCTCATTCTGCTGTACTTCTCGAATCTACGCCCCCAACTAAATTAAATTGTGGGACTTAACGACCCGAAACTGATTACTGCGTTATAAGGGACGCATTAACGAAGGGCTGCCAATTTCTGACAATATGGGGCTCAATACCGTGCACCTAAAGCTCTAGTTCACAAGCATCCTTGCATTCCCCGCCTCCATCGGAAGGCGGCCGCCGCGGCCGACATTGAAACCTCGTGCTCAGCAGCGCAATGTCACAGCCACTGATACACCACGGCTTCAGTAAGTTGTTTCGTAAGTTGCTACACATTCTTCGAGGAACCGACTACGTTCGAAGATTCTCGCCGGCTTCAACGTACTACGAGAATCCAGGAAAAAATATATTGGCACTACTGCATCGCCAACGCAAGCACACCGTGGATCGGGGCTATCAGTTGTTGAAGATGGAGGTTGTGCTTCACACGTCCACGGCTTGCGAGCAGCGAAGTGTGATTCGTTTTCTATGGAGCAAGGGACGAACGCCCATCCAAATCCACGGATAAATGCAGACCCCGTATAGGGAAAGGTGTCTCGCTTTGAGAAGTGTGAGGTGGTGGTGTTGCGAGTTCGTAAAAGGCCATGAAGACCTGCACGACAATGACGGTGGTTCTACAGTCAGCCGGACGAATTCTACCACAAGGGATTCTCAAATTTAGCGCTCCAATGGTACAAATATCTGAACCGGTGTGGGGACTATGTGGGAAAGCAGGGTAAGCTACGTATATATTTGTAATTTCCTGTACGTAGCTTATTTTGGCTAATAAAGAATAGGGGCAAAGCCTTTCAGATTCACCCTCGTACATCATGACACACGGATATGAAAACTTGATTGTCGACATCTTGCACATACGCCTGTTTAAATACGTAACCTACATGGCATGTGCGTTAGTGGCTAAAGAGGGGGTGGGGTCGTTGTTGTAGTGACAGAAAATACAGCTATTACAGACTCAGAATGCGTAGCTTCACATTTCTGTTGTGCATAGCATATAGGGCCCGCGACGCTGGAAATACTGCACTATTCGCTTGTCGGTGCCAGTAAACATACCACTATAGTACTACCTCAACGAGCATTTCGCACCAACACTGCATTGCGTCTGGACGGATGCACTGCAGTAATCTTCACACACGTCAACCAAGATGCTGCGTAGGTGCGTGCCGCTCGGCCATCAAGGCGAGTGAGCGCACCTGCCTTTGTTCTAGTGAGCTCACTTGCTCCTATATATCACCACACTTGCTCCTCTATATGCAGGAAAAAGTGCGGCGATCACCGTCAACCACTTCATGCGCGGTTCTCGGTTTAA
Organism: Dermacentor silvarum; assembly: GCF_013339745.2. Lineage (NCBI taxonomy): Eukaryota > Metazoa > Arthropoda > Arachnida > Ixodida > Ixodidae > Dermacentor > Dermacentor silvarum. The sequence continues at coordinate 310,331,324 of NC_051154.1, forward strand.
AATTTGCAAATTAAGCAAGACGTCGCTGCATCAGCAGCAGCCGCGTATACAGCGCAGTTCGGCAAAGTCCACCTGTACAGCTTCGTCTTAAAATGCAGCGCGTACTTTAGTTCGTTCTAATAGAACTTGGGATGTCCAATAACTGGTAGGGGCGCATACGCGCTCAAATTAATGCGAAAGATTCTTCTCCGAGTCAAACCGGTTTTTGTGGTGTATGTCGCAGTGCATCGGCGCTTTTTTGGGCCGATCCCGGAGATTGTGCAGGCTAAAATAAAGCACCGCTGTGTACGTGCACTGGCGCCACTGTTTGCTGTGATATCTCAGACATAAATATATACATAAATCTATAAACTTATCCGACGCCATGGCGTTAACAACGGACGTGTAGCACAGAAGTAAAATGTGTAATAGAGCATCCTTAAGAAATTTCTGCGTGCAAGCCAGAGCGTTGCTGCATGAGGCGCTTGGCGCGTTTCGATTTGGCCATGGACGCGTGCCTTAACAGGCAGAATATATCACCCTTAAGGATATCCCGCGTGCAAGTCCTAGTGCTGATTCTTGTAACAAGACTGTGGTATGTGGCGTGTTTCGCGTCCAAGCCTTGGGGTGTCGCCACCATCGAAACGACGGCAGCGCACTACGGTGCACTGGAATAGGGCAATTTGTTATCCGGGGGCGAAAACATCACTCTTTTTGCGGTGACTGCCTGGGGTGCTGGAGTACGGATGGATGGATGGATGGATGGATGGATGGATGGATGGATGGATGGATGGATGGATGGATGGATGGATGGATGGATGGATGGATGGATGGATGGATGGATGGATGGATGGATGGATGGATGGACGGACGGACGGACGGACGGACGGACGGACGTGGTGGGATGGGATGGGACGGGATGCGATGGATCGATGGATGGATCAATGGATGCGATGCTGGGGTGTCCCCTTTGGAACGGGGGGGGGGGGGGTGGTTTGCTCCACCAAGCTCTTGTGATGAGACAGTTTTAGTTTAGTGTTTTTACGCTCCGCTTAGCTGCTGAATGGAGCGGAAGCACGAATACGCATGCGTCCTCCGCTTAGCCGCAAGCGGGCTAGTGGAGCGAGATGCACGGTCCGCTTACAAGATGCCTAAGGGGAGCGCGGAGTGTAGCTGCCGTCTTTCGCTAGCGAGGGTGGTCGATGCACGCGCCTCATCTCCCGCGTGCATTGAGGCACCTTGCATAAGGGCACTAGTCGTGCGAGCGGGAACAACTTGTGTAATACACCTGACACTGTTTCTTTAAGGAAATAAAGTGAACAGCAATGCTAACAAAAAAAAATGTCGCAGTTTCACCCGAAAGGCGATGCATCGATTGCGATAGAAAATTAGTAGAGAGCTATACGGAGCAAGGATAGTAGTTTTATCAGCTGTATGAACTTGGACATGCAGCAGCACCAGCAACGCGCAGAACTGTTGTTGACACCCTCGGCGTTTTGCCCGTGTTCGCACCGAACGCGTGCGGCGTTTTTATATAAATACGTATTCGGTGCCGCAGCTAAATGTCGCCTCCCCTCCCTCCCTCCCGTCCCCCCACAACCTTTCGCGCGACGGAAGAAGTTTCGTTTCCTCTCTATATATGGAAAGGAGGAAAGAGACGCTTAATTCTGCTGCCCTTCAGGGAGCACGGCGCATTCACTCCCTGCGTTCGCTCCCTGTGACAGCGCGCGTCCCTCGCGCCCTTTGACTCGCACATACAGCGTCCGGAGCGCAGCGACGATTTCATCGCCGTGGCGGCGACGATTTCAGCGTCCATGGCAGCGACGGCAACGCCGCCGGCAGAAATCTACTTTGGAGTGTCCATATAATTCCTATCGCAATAATAAGACGCCGCTGTGTATGTCCACTGGGGCTACTGGTCGCCGTGATGTTCCAAATTTATACATATACAAACTTCTCCGACGGCTAGATACTAACAGCGCACGTCCAGCAAAGAAGTCACATATGTAACCATCACGCATCGGATGCAGGCGGAATAGAACACCCTTTAGAATTTTCCGCGTCCAAGGCAGTGAGTTGAGGCGCTTGGCGCGTTTCAATTTGGCCACCGACGCATGCTTCGCAAGGTATAATAGATCACCCTGCAGAATTTTCTACGTGCAAGCAACCATGCTGAGACGCTTATAATGCTTCGCTTAAAGTAGATTTCCAAAAGAGTTGAGTCTGGCAATGTTTTTTAGAGACCAAAATATCAAACTTAATACTCGCGATACGGCGGCGACTAAAAGCTCAAATTCTTAAGTGGTTATTCGTTGTTTCTGTAATATTGTTTTGAGACAAAAGCCCCAAGAATGCTACAACTTAAAGTGTACCATGTTGCACGACCCAAGTACAGTTTCAAGAGGACAAGTTAAGTTAGCTATCCGTATTTCATTCAATTCTTATTTACGCTTGCTGAACAGAATGTATTTTTCTTTTTCAAGTCTCAAAGCACGAATCTTTTAGTTTAATATTTTGAAATAAAACCATTCACGCACTCCCGGGAAGTTAACAAGTGGATTCGCGTAAGTCGTCTGCTGCTCCTCGCAATCTCGTTCCATTGCAGTTCTTTGGCTCCCGCTGCTGACAGGGGCGCTGTTGTATAAGGAGCTTTCAAAGTACATTTACGACTCTTTCGAGCATTAATCATCGTAAAATTTCGTAGCATGAGATATTAAACCCTAAGATTTACGCATCCGCAGCTTATACATGCAGCCAACATGGCGCCCGGAGGCTACCGAGCAACGCGTCGTTGTTCTTAGTTTAATTGTCGCGGTAATATGACAAGTTATCACGTTCTCTCTTCCCGGGAAGACGCCGTAGATTATCTAAAATTTCTTGGCCACTGTCGGGAATTCTATAGACTACAACGCGTGTCTTATCGGATTGTGTGCTCGTTGCTCATTCTGCTCAACATTCTCGAATCTACACCACCAACTAAATTAAATTGTGGGACTTTACGACCCGAAACTAAACACTGCGTTATGAGGGACGCATTAGCGAAGGGCTGCCAATTATTTCTGACAATATGGGGCTGTCTACCGTGCACCTAAAGCCCCAGTTCACGAGCGTCCTTGCATTCCCACCTCCATCGGAAGGCGGCCGCCGCGGCCGGCATCAAACCCTCGTGCTCAGCAGCGCAATGTCACAGCCACTGATACACCTCGGCTTCGTAAGTTGCTTCGTAGGTTGCTACTCATTCTACGACGGACCGACTGGAGATTCTCGCCGGCTTCAAGGTACGAGGGGAATCGAGGTAAAAATATATTGGCACTACTGCATCGCCAACGCAAGCACACCGTGGATCAGGGCTGTCAGTTGTTGAAGATGGAGGTTGTGCTTCACACGTCGATGGCTTGCGAGCAGCGAAGTGTGATTCGTTTTCTATGGAGCAAGGGACGAACGCCCATCCAGATCCACAGAGAAATGCAGCCCTCGTATGGAGAAAGGTGTCTCGCTTTGATAAGTGTGAGGTGGTGGTGTTGCGAGTTCGTAAAAGGCCGTTAATACTTGCATGACAATGACGGTGGTTCCACAGTCAGCCGGACGAATTTTACCACAGGGGATTCTCAAATTTAGTGCTGCAATGGGACAAATGTCTGAACCGGTGTGGGGACTATGTGGAAAAACAGGGTAAGGTACGTAGCACATTACGTATATTTGTAATTACCTGTATGTACTTTATTTTAGCTAATAAAAAATAGGGGCAAGGACTTTCAGATTCGCCCTCGTACATCACGACACACGGATGTGAAAACTTGATTGTCGACATCTGGCACATATGCCTGTTTATGTTGGCAACGTACATGGCATGCGCACCTCTCTGCCTTTTGTAGACGAGGCATAAGAACATCACACCCCAAAAAGATGTCTCTAAAACACGCGTGCATTCTGCACCACACACGCAGGTTTCAAATTGTATAGTCGAGTCAGAAGCTAACGAGGGGGTGCTGTCGTGGCTGTAGTGGCAGAAAATATAGCAATTTCTACCCTGGAACAGATTTCAAAGCAGTAGAACTTATTTTCAACCGTGCTGCTCAGAATAAACTCAGAATGGGTGGCTTCCCATTTCTGTTTTACATAGTATGTCGGGCCCCCGACGCTCCTGGGTCTTTTTGAGAGAAGTGCAGTATTACCGTCTGTTGCATCGATACTGCAAGGTACTGTAGGGTGCGTTCAAATAAGGGCCGTCAGAGGAGCGGGCTGACTGTATTTGATTAACACAAAATTTTTTATGGCAAATTAAAATCAATTCAGCACATCGGAACCAAGGGTATTTTTTTTAACTCATCGCGCAGCGCAGCCCCTAAACGACGGCTGTTATATACCCATTTAAAGGGGAAATCGTCGATCACTTCCAATGACTGGTAGACGCATCTTCACTGTGAGCGGCCGCTTGGCGCTGTAGGCATGCTCCATGAGCTCATCCCGAAGTTTTCCGGTATTGACGGCGAACTCTGTTGCGTCTTGCAGGAACGTCCTCCCACCGAATTGGCTCCAACGCTTGACTGTAAATGCTCTTAGTCTCAACGCCAAGCCGCGCAGCTCTCAAGATGCGCAGAATGCTCTCCTCTCGCCGCTCTTGAATGACGAAGTTAAATATGTGCCGGAATCTGGGATTCACGGATCGGCGCCTCTGACCTTCGCGGCCTCCCGGTGGAATTCTGTATAGAATTTTAGGACGCCGTAGGATCACTGCTGAAGCATGTTCTATAGGCATTGTTTCAAAGAGCGTATATTTCCAGCTTGGTTCCGCCGAGGGCGCATTACGCTTCTAGATAGTGAATAAGGCCAACGCGGCTAAGACAAACAAGTATAAGGCAAACACGACGAAGTTGGAAGGGGTGGAAAAAGGAAACCACGTAAGTTGTACAACAATTAAGTAAATAAAGGAAGCTATAGCAGAGGGTAAGCAGGGGCTCTAGGGATCACAGAGATGAGATAAACTTGGGATTACAAGAAGGGCGGTACTGCAACGATGGAACAAGTACTAGGAAAAGATAAGGTTGACGAGTAAACGAGTGCAAGGTAAACCTAAACTTTCGTTCATAATACCACCCGGTTCGTGGCCTATCTCCCACAGTGGGTTGTGCCATTGATAGAGGCATCATCCTCATCATAAATCGGCAAGTGAACACTGGGTCCATTAGATTCGCAAAAAAGTATGAAGGCGCACCAGAAGATTCTATAAGCATGTAAGAGCAGTAGCAGCACCTACTGAAGATTCGCAAATGTTTATAAGGGATGAATACGGTAACATTCTCGAAGGAGAAGACGTGCTATGGTATACATGAGGGACATTATTACAAGGGAAGCTCGTTTATGTCTAGCGTGAACATCCCTGTCGGTTCGCAGAAACTATTATCATCAGAAATGGCTCGAGCGTCGTCGTCTTCTTCCAGAGCTGACACGTTGGCGCGACTCGGCGCAACCGCGCGAACGCGCCCGTGGCATATTACTCGTGCGTTCGTCGTCGTCGTCTTGTTCCACAGCTGGCTTCGTTGCCGCTCATCATTTTAGCATATAGAATTTCACATCTGCGCTGTCGTTGTAATGCGGAGGCCGCGTTAACGGGTTTATGGGTAGTGTTGTACACATTCCCCTAAAACAGGAACGCGTTCCAGTTACACTTCTAACATTGGAACGTGTCGTTACATTAACGTTACATTTCATTTTTTTTAATATCGTGGCGGATAATCTTGCGGCGAAATAAAGTGAGCAATTTACAACTCACATCGAACTACGTATACTATATGAATTTCAACATCGCCGGCGGCAGATTATTTGGAGATAAAAATAATCCAAAGAAACACTCCTAGACGAATTTTGTTCAGGCAGCACCGGACATACTCCAGACATGTCTAACTGCAACTTTGGGGCTCGTCTATTCTAAGTGCAACACATATGGCACTTTCCACTTCGGTCTTCAAATGCGAAGTCAGGATACAGCGCTTCAGATCTGCAAATAGAAAGTTACTCACATGCCCCAATATCATCCAGAGACTCGGACACAACAACGGGACATAATCGCTCTTCAAGGTGGTTTTTATTGTCTACTGTTATGTCATGAACTTGAAAAACAATGTTTAAAACTTGAATACCAAGGATTGGTGCCAAAAGCTCCGTACGTGAAAACAACATGACTATCTCCATCATCTCCTCAAGTTAGCTGTCGTAAAAACTGCGTTTCATTGCTTAAACGCTGAGATGAAGATGGAACTACGTGTAGTACATTGCCATGTTGCTGCCGCGTCCTGTATTTTCACGCAATCTCTGTGACTGCGAAACACGCCTCGAAGTCTTTCGGCCGTTTGGGACGACACAGAGGTCTAGACCAACTTATTGTCAAATTTCTCGAAAGCGGATGACAAGAACATGAGTAAACCACTTCTTTACAGTTACACATGCACCTTATTTCATACCAAAAGTGAATATTTTGCGTGAAAACTTCCGAGTGAATATGGGAAAAAAAGTTGAAGGAAATGTGCAATGTTGTACAAGGGGTCTCAGGAGGATATAATTACATTTCTTGCACAAGAATCCGCATCGAAAGGAACAATACATAGGCGTTTAATGAAAGCTGATTCAATATTGCGTATGAGTGGAAAAAGAAATGTCCAGAATAGATACTCGCGATTTAGTAAATACGCTTGTTTGAACTCGGCAAGGGTTCCATCTCGATGTTTGTGCCCGACAGGCCGACATGGAGGAAAGAAACTACAGGAGGGAGCGTCACGTCACAATCTCCTAGTCATAAGAAAAATATAGTGGAGAACTCACGAAAGAAAATGCACCATAGTCACGTGACAGGCGAGCGTTAGTTATTTGCGCCTCACGCGGTCGCCCATCCGCCCTGCATGATGTGCTGCGTACGTGCGTGCGTCTGTTCAGGGCCGTGGAATGTTTACAGAAGGAACGACGTTCCCTCTGCCGTTCCTTCGTATAAATAACGAGTTACCGTTACAGTTCCACCGACCCTCAACGGAACGGTGGCGTTCCTCCGTTCCTCCCAAAAGGAATTAGTTCCAGAAACGCCGTTCCGTACAAAATAGGTATGAGCCATTGCCTAATGGGGTATCGGCCATTCATTGTCTTTCGTGACGGACAAATTTAATATTGAAGGGATTTACTTTTGAAGAATCGCTAGCGGCAATGACGGGCGCATGCTGCTAGCCACGCCGGGGACCAAACTCGCAACATCGTGGTTAGACAACAACTTGTCCCTCATCAGTGTCATCCGCTCCGACGATCAGCGACACATCGCCTTGGAAGTGTTGAATGAACACTACGCTACAAGCGAAGAAGACCTCCGTGAATTTGTTTGCGGTATGTTTATGGAAACTGCCTGCATTCAGCACTTTGAACGGGTACGTTCATTTCTTGTGATGGGGATAAGCCAATCTTCACGGAGTGGAAGGGCCGACGAATTTTAACAGCAAAGCTGTTTAAGCCGGGCGTAATGTCACTTATGTGTCAAACGCGAACCGAAAATGTGGACCGATCCTGGCATCAGTGCAGAAAGGGTCCAAGCGCAACGGCACATACCCCTGTGTACTAGCGCAGCTGATCCTGGCTAAGTCCAGCTAAGCATGGTTTGGAGTACTTAAGCTTAGTCAGTCATCGATAGCCAATCGATAGCCAAATAATAGCTTATCAATAATCCATCTATAATCAATAATTTCCTGAAAATGCTGGGGATGACTTGGTAGTGCTTACCCTCGACCAAATACCTTTCCAATACCTTGCGATAGCCAATCGATAGTCAAACAATAGCTAATCGATAATCGACAAATAATAAATTCTGGAAAATGCTGGGGATGACTTGGTAGTGTTTAGCCTAGCCCAAATAGCTGGCCCAAATACATTGCGATAGCCAATCGATAGACAATCAAGAGCTAAGCGATACTCGATCAATAATCAATAAATTCCAGAAAATGCTGGGGTGTCTTGATAGTGCTTAGCCTAGCAAAAAAGCCAGGACTACCTCGGTGCCAATCAATTCCGCTGTCTCTTAGCATAGCGCGTCCAGTGCAAGCTACGCTATTTTTTTAGTGGTAGTTTAACAAGAACGAATGCGTAGGTAATACTCAAACAGATCCAGCAACAAACTTGGCGCCTGAGAGCTCAAAATTGAATGTAGAAACGTTTTACGGCAAAAATCGGAAGAAAATGTCGCTAATAACATTGCAGCAGCACTAATGCAGGTAATCGAACGGCTGGCGTCAATAGAGGCCGTTACGGCAGAACAAAAACATTAAAAAAAACGATTGGGGGGCATAAATGGAGGATAAACATTATCTATAACGGCGAATGTGATATGGTTAAGACGAGCTCGTACAAAATATAGTCACCTCGGTGACCTATAGAACGGCAAAGCCAGCTAAAAATTAGGCATGTCACCGTAGGATATGTAGCAGTATGTCAATTAGCATACTGTAGTGGCCTGGCAGCAGCCTGCCGGCTTCAACTGCAAGATGGGTTTGTGTAAGTTGTGTCCATTGTGCTTTGGAGGACGGGGTGTGTGGTTGAAGCCTTGTGCGAATGATCTATTCAGCATCACGTCATTAGAGAAGAAAGGAATTCATGTCGACAAGATTATCTTTGCCGTTGACATTTGCTATGCGGCGATAGAGAACGTCCCTTTCCGCCATCGAAAAATGCGCAATGGTTTGCGCTCTGTGCAAGACGGGAAAATGTGCTCCTCCATCAATACAGTGGAATGAAGAGGCCCCGTGTGCAGTGCTGCTTTCGTCAGTTGATCTTTGTGGGAGTTGTGCAAGCATGTCCGATTCTACAGACGAAGTTCGGCGGGGACCTCGGGGACCAATCAGAAGGAAGACACGTTTTCGCAAACGCCCTACCCCGCCTAATGTCCGATGACTCTTTTTTGTTCTTACATCTGAAAATGTAAACGGCCTCCGCCATATATGCCCTCTCTTGCTACCCATCTCAACTTCCCTGATGTTGTAAATAAATTGTTCAATTTTGCAACAGCAACGTCGTCGTTCTTACCCGGCTAGCTGGTCTCCTAATGTGCATGATATGTCAAACTCGGTCTTCTAGCATTTGCAAACGGTGGATGGGAAGCTTAGAGGATATTATAAGGCATCCTGACAACTGGGACAACCGAGTACAAATCGTACGGGAAGGCCGTAAATGCAAATAAGCAGTGGAATTTCTCCGAGGATAAATGCGAGGAGGTGCCTTGTCTCCAGTGTTCACGCGCTTGTGCCACTTGCTCCCAGAAGAAGACGAGGACAGTCTTGTGCACGAGCTAGCCTCTTGGTCTTTTTGTCGGTGGTGCGCTGCCCATTTGGCCACTCGGACTTACCTTAACGGCCTCTTTGACAAGTCCCCTGTTCATTAAACGTGACAATATCGTAGGGGCATAGAAAGGCGATTGTAAACGACTAGATTCGGTTAATGATTTATCTTGCATACGTAATGGGCAAATGCTGCAACAAAGAGTTGCTGAGCTCATGTATGCAGACGACCTAAAGCAACGAGGAGAATTCGAAAGGAGTACACAGACTTGCAAATACGTGTGGCAATGAAATTAAATATATGGGCTTTGATATTCGTAGGGTTAAATCGCGAATTACGATCGGTCATGACGAGGCGAGCAATGCCTTGGTGTCAACTCAACAGCAAGTCGTAACCATACGCAATAAATATAAAAACCTGGGTGTAAACATAAACGAAAGATATAACTACTCAAACATGCACCAAGTGAAAAAATTGCTGCAATTTCACTGGGAAAGGCGTCAAATTCATAGCGATGGCATAGTATTATTTCATCGTGAAATTCTGCGCTAAACAAACGGGGACAAGGAAAGATACACAAGTACGAGCGCTTTCTAACAACATATTTCATTTCCTCGGAAACACCAGAATTAAACACCATATCGATCTGCACAAAACATCTCACGATTCCATCTAGGGCGCACGTAGCGATCACGTTAATTCTCTGGAAATTATAGATACGGGGAAAGTAGCATCGTCTCTTTATCTAACATAGCAGTGGATGGTTGACTCCCACAATCTTTTCGTTGTGAAATTTAAAAGGCTTCCACAATTTCCCTCCATCTTTTATTACAATGTTTGAAACGAATGGCTACCCGCCGTAGTTGCTTAGTGGCTATGGCGTTGGGCTGCTAAGCATGAGGTCGCGGGATCGAATCTAGCCCACGGCGGCAGCATTTCGATGGGGGTGAAATGCGAAAATACCCGTGTACTTAGACTGCGGTGTGCCTAAAATCAGATTGTGATTTTGGCCCGTAAAGCTCCATAACTTAATTCATTTTTAAAAGAATGGCTGTGTTTTTTACAAGCAGGGCGTACACGCGCACTCGTTACAAAGCAAGGCCAAATGTTTGCTAGGGCGTCCTTTTAAACTAGACATCCGTTCGCATAATCTTGTGTTACCACATCTGCCTGTTTGTCCGACGTACACGTGTCTGCACGTCATAAGGATCCTGTAGCTATACCACACTCCTTATGCATTCAAGAAACCGATCCTTGTGGCTTATAGTACAGTCGTTCTTAACATCAGCCTTGCCTTCAAATTCTTGTTTTTCCCTGGAACAAACGCTTTCTACTTTTTTTTGTGTCGGAACAGCGATACCTACTTAACAGTTTACGGCTACTTATTCTTAATCTGTGGCAGACGCGTCGTACATAAGGAATTATTGAAACCTTTGAATGTCCTTCGTTCCGCCTGCTTTTCTCCGTAGTTGGTTTCTTCTCTTGTTTTAGCTTCTTCGTTAGTCTGCCACACGAAGTCTGCAATGCTGTGAGTGCATAGCCAGCATATCGCAAACGGGCAACTGTTGACCAAATGCCTGGTTCAAGTAGTGAAAACAAGATTTAAACAGGGCAAAAAAAGAAAATTCTGGGGTTTTATGTGCCAATACCACGATTTGATTATGAGGCCTGCCGTATTTCGACCACCTTGGTACCTTTAACCTGCCCCCAATGCACGGGAAAATCGTTTAAACAAGGCAGACCAAAAGCAAGCAACAACTCTAACAATTTTGACAAGTCTAGAATGCTCAGAATGCTCAGAATGCCTAGAAGCTCAGAAGAGGTTTTCCGAACCTGGGTGAGAAGGACCAAGAGATATGATCGGGATGAAATTTTAACTCGACATCAAAGAACTGTAGCTTGATGTCTACCGTAACTTCCGATGTGAATTTCAGTACTTTGCCTAATGTAATCAAGGTGTCTAGCACCAACTTCATGATCGCGTGTCTGGCTACGTTGGAACCCAAAATTAAATAGTCGTGTACATGTCTATACACCTCTGAAACTACGCCCTTTATATGCCTGGCCAGGTCTCTGTCCACGCTACTAAAAAATGGTTCTTTTGTATCAAAGTCTTATCGCAAAACCTAACGTGCGTGTTTTTATATCAAAATGCAGTGCAGTAGTTCTAAAAAAGACACAATCATCATTCCGCAAGTCTTACGGAACGCCACCCCATGTATTATCTTTCATGATGCAATCACTGACGCAGTGCATTAGAGGATGATGTGGTTGGGAATAATAGAAGTCATGTATCTCAATATTGAAGCCCCAGCCACTGCTTACACTATCAGATGCAATAAAACTACCAAGAACCTCTTAGTTTGCCAACAGCTAGGTAAGAATTTTGTATGGTCAAGATATTCAACATTTTCAGCAGAAATCCCGCAAGAAGCACTTGCCACGATCCTCGCTCAGAAACAATTGGCCTAAACGGGATAGGGTGATTTTCTGGAGAAAAACACGTCTAGCTTCATCCCTTTTTGTTCTTAAAGGGCCCCTAAACCACCCAGAGGTCGAAATTTAGTTGTGGTGTTGAGTTGTGCACGAGTCCACAACGATGGCGTAGACGCGATAATTTTTCGAAATGGTGCCGTAATAGCGGAGTTTCTTGTGTTTGCTGATCGAAACACGGCCCTCGCTCATTTCACTCTCTCCTTCGCTATTCTCCTCGTTGGCTGGTCCCTCCTCCTCGCCGAGTGCTCCTCCAAATGTGACGTGACATTCCTTGTCGCCAACGCGCTTCTCAAAACACTGTCCACTTTTGGTTAAGGCACGTCCGCGCTAGCGGCAAATATACCGACGGCGAGCCGACCTCCAGTGCCGTAGAACGTCTGCCGCGCGAGAATTGTCCAAAGTATGCGGCAGTTCGGCCGGCGCACCGCCCGCAGCATAATCGACGGGCCAATCGACGACGCGCGAAGCCGCGCGCCTCCGCCGCCCGCGACGGAAACATCGGCTGCAGCTTATGTTTCAAGCAAAATTATTTCCGCTAGATAAAGCGATGCATAAATTGTACACTTTATGAAAAACAATATCCGCTGTCAAACGTTTAACATGAACGAGAGCTCCGATAATTGTCGAGCTCAGCTGCAGCGCACGGCAACCGACGGGAGACGACCGGCTCGTCTGTGCTCGCATCGCAGCGGACGGCGCTCCTAATATCAGCGTATTTTTCTTCTTTGTGTACAATTATTGCGCAGAGCGACAACAACGATGAGAAAATATTGCGGCTCGTGAGCGTCCGAAATTCATTCCGAAGCTCCATCCGCTTTAGCTTTGAAGGGAACCGGAAAAGGCCTAGCGACGACATCGGCGCCGTCGAGCGATCAGCGGCGGTGAGGCTGCCGGACAAATAAGTCCCGGTCTCATCCTCTCTACGTACGGCAAGGAAATCTCGCCGTTCGCGAGCAAAACCACTGTTGAACGGCGGCCCGCGAATGGCAAACGGCGTCATGCGAGTTACCGTGCCGGTAACGTGGACGGGCCTTAGCCGCGACTCAGCGCTTCTCGGCTACCCGCTGTTGCTTCCGTGCCGGCCCGTGCTCATGCGAAACGTGCCGCTATATGGACCCTGTGTTGAGCGCACGTCTAGAAAAGCCAACACTGTCGCACTCTGTTCGCGCAGCTAATAAGCACGACTGTATTGGAACGCGAGCACTTGTGTTGCGGGCTGTAATTACCGATTCGCAAGCGCGCACAAGCAAGCAACACGGCGATGAAGAGCAGGAAGCGCGCGTACCTGCATGCTAGCAGACTAACCGGAAGTCGTAGGTTCTTGCTCGACCAATCGACATCGTCGACCCGATTAACATCATCAGATGCACCCTGGTGGCAACGTGACAACCGCTGGGGATAGCGGAAAGGCCTGGAGAGGAGGACGGCATTGTTATTTATCTATTTTTTGTGTGTGTGTGTGTGTGTGTGTGGCGCGCCCGCAGGGCGCTGTAGCGTTTGGCATCGTTGATCGTGACGGCATTCTCAACTCGATGCACGTGTTTACTGGCAATGTTCAAAAAATATCCGAGGTGGTTTAGGGGCCCTTTAACATCTGACGCCAATTTTCTTGGTTACATTTTTTCAACAGCTACATCGTCCGTTTGTTCACTCTTCCTACGTTGACTTCAGATTCGCTGGATCACTTTTCTACCGTTTGGGAAGCCTTTTCTAAATTCAAAGCATCCTGTAGAATCACCAAGACATCTTCTTGATCTGCCTGAACAACACGCAGTTTGTTGTCAAACGTATTAGCGGCCCTACCAACATTCGGCCTGGTCCTAGCGAACACCGAAGCTTTGGCCACCACGTCGAACACATTCCACCTTACATTGTTTCTATTCTTTATCGCAATGACCGACAGCCTGTTCAATCGACATCCGTGCGCGAAGCAGCCCGTCGTTGAACTAACATTTGAGGGCACTAAAAGCGGGGCGCGTTAGCCGGCAGTCACATGGTATTTTTAAATTTCGCGCACTATAAAAAAAGGCCAGGAAAAAAATCTGTCAGCCCTTCCATTGGAGTGGAGATGGAAGACCAGCGAAGCTGTACTATGATGGTAATTATGTATATCCAATTATGACTATTAATATGTGATGGTGTAATTGGTTATTTGAACTATTAAAGAATGAGAAATGTATACGATCCGGTGGTTTTCATTCATTTAGTGACCATAGAGACCATGGCCTTATGTCGCTACGGTACACCGCCGTAGGGTGTACGGCAAAGGTTAGCACGTGACCGGCAAAGGTTGTCTACGTGACCAACGGCTAAACGCCGTTGTCGACACTGTTAGGGGAGAAGCGGGCGAGAGCCCAGGTAGAGTCGGCTGCAGAGGCCCGCAGAGCTGCGCGCATGCGCCGCAGTGGGAGAGCGGGCACGCACACGCACAGTCTAGGCAGCCTCGATGCCCTAGGGCCTCGCCCACCTCTCCCCTTCCACTGGGAAGTCGCGTTTGCTCTCCTCCGTGCGTACGCTCCCCGTGAAAGCGCGCGTCCCTCGCCCTCGCGCGCTTTCACTGGCGCATACAGCATACGGCCAATGAGAGTTTTTTCTATTGGGGGACGCGACGATCGAAAGGTGAGCCCTTAACAGCTTCGCTGTAAAAGTTAAACAGGGCAGTTACCTTAGCATAGATGAAATATTCTGATGTTTCTGAACAGGCGTCCCATTCATCACTGGACAGCCCTTTGTGTATCCAAATGCTGTCGCCCAAGAAACCCCACGCGTGTGGAGAAAGGTCATGCGAATGTGCGCGAAGAACGAAATTAACGCAGAAAATAAACAATAGGGAATACGCACAATAGTGCCCTTACACGGCGCTTGAAGGAGAAAGCATCGCATTAAAGAAGAAGTAATAGCGAGAGAGAAACAGTACTAAAGCCACGTAAATTTGCTGCTCACTTGACATACGTGTTCCTTTTTGCCATTGATTAGGTGCCGTCCGTTGCGCCGATTCCGTTTTGGCGTGCCAATCATCGTACCTATAGATACATCGGTGGACTGATTGCGTTATAGATTATATAATAAATATAGTGTAGCCGTAGACGCCAGCCATACCTTTCACAGTCATAACAGAGCCATCGCGAGCCTCCTGATGTTAAATGAAGCTGGCGAAGATCTCCACAACATGGGCGGGCGCTCAAAGAATATGTAGCAACTTACGAAGAAACTTGTGAAGCCACAGTGGTCAGTGGCTATATCATTGCGCAGCTGACCACGTGGTATCGGGTTCGACGCTGGCCACAAAGGACGCACTCTCAGGGAGGAGGATTGCAAAAAACACTGGCGTACTGTGCTTTAGGTGCACGGTAAGGAAGCCGAGATTGTCCGAATTAATAGGCAGCTCCCCTTCGCAGCATCCCTCATTACCCACGTTGCCGTTTTGGCATGTCAGGCCCCACAAGTAAATTTATTTGATAGCGTACATTCACGTATGTGCAGCACAATTAGTGAAGAACAAAATCTGATCAGACACGCCTCCTATATATACAGTATACTACAGAAATCTCGAGAAACGCTCAAGAAAGTTTGGATAATGCACGCGTGCACTGTGCCGGCAGGGAAATTGATAACTGGCAGGGAAAAATACAACGACGCGTAGCAACATGAATTTCCGGCGCCATGATGGCTGTAGATAGATATACGGATGATAGATAAGCCATAGTGTTTCATTATGTTATAGTACTGCAATTTTGTGATGATTAATGCGTGAAAGAATTATATCGGTAGTTTTAAATCACATCTACTCCAGCACCCGTATCAATAGCGGCTGACCACGAATGGCAATGCATCCATAAAAAAAATAATCTGCAAGTGGCGTAGTAGACGAGCTATGCGAATTCCCTTCTAACCTTCGCCTGAGCGCCACAGCCCGTCGGGTACGAGACCACCGTCCATGAATTACTTATTACACACATAATACGAAAACATTCTTGCTACATGACTTTGGAAACTTAAGTCATTTTCATTTGGCAAGCTTAAATTAGAATAATGTGAAAAATACAAAGACAACTAAGAAGTCAGCTTGTGACTCTACCATGGTCGAACAAGGAGGTAAGTTTGTAGTTGCACCTTCGGCGATGTATGTTTTTAAATGCATTATGTGAACAAAAATAACATATCGAGGGAAGTTTGGTATGTTCGACAAACGCTACAATTCCGCGATTGCTAGTTTTGGCCTCGGGAAATACGCTTGCAGACCGCTGTCTGCACATCATAATGTCTCTCGGAATGAAGCAAAGCAAACGTATTTTGAAAAGTGAAACCTCTGAAACATATCTGACATTTGCGGTGGTCAGCTGTATATATATATATATATATATATGTACACATCACGTGCCTTGCTGATTGTTGGTACAGAGGCGGTACTGTACCACAGTACCCCACGGCGGCGAATGGCCAATTTTTGCATCAGTAGTCGGCGGTCTCCCGCTATGCGTCTGTTCTACGGCCACACTGCAAAAAGTAAATACATAAATACACAAAGTAAAATAAAATATCAAACAAACAAACAAACAAAGAAATAACAAAATAAACAAAAGAAGAGAGATAACAACTGCGAACGCGGCAATTGAACCGGCCGTACAATCAATTAGTCGTAAAAAAGCGCGGCCGTGCCGAGGTGTAACTGGAACGCTAACAAGATCGGTTGTCTGGTGCAGCACTTTGCGCTTCTTGATGCGTATGAATTTTAGCCCGTGATCAGGTGCGTTACATAGCGTCTCGGGGCGCCTTACAGGAGGATAGACAGGGCATATTTACCACGGAGCCTGGCAGACTACAACCGCGACGCGAAGGTGAGCACATTCGCATCGACATCGTTCTGTACATCACCGTAGTGCGTTAACGACCACGGACCGTTCAAGTTGACGTTGGAGCAAAACAGGGGCGACACTGTCTGCTCGAGGATTATGGCATTTAGATCATGGCGTACTGCACGATCCTCAGTCGAGAGACGGGTTAATACGTGCAGTCGGGGCGTCGCTTGTCGGTGCTAGTACATACGACTAGGACTACTTGAACAACAATTGGTGCCATCACTGCAGTGATGGCAACATCACTGCCGGACGCACTGATGGACGCACTGCAGTAATCTTCAAGCACGTCAACCGAAGCGCAGATGCGTGCCGTTCGGCGATATTGGCGAGTGTTAGGAGGAATTGCGGCGATCACTGTCAACGACGTCTTGCGCGCTTTCCGCGTTTAAATTCGCAAATTAGGCAGGTCGTCACAGCACCAGCAGCAGCCGCGTACAGCGATGTTCGGAAAAGTTCGCACAGACAGCTTCCCTGTAAAAATGGAACGTCTACTTTAGTTCGTTCTAGTAGACCTTGGCATGTCCAATCCCTGGTAACTGATGCAAGATGCAAAATATTCTTCTCCGAGTCAAAGCGGTTTTTGTGGTATGTCGGCATTTTCTTGGGCCGATGCTGCGGATAGGACTGTTTAAAATAACACGCTTGTCACACAGAAAACTTTCGATCGAGATCGAGCCAGATCAGGATCGAATTTCTCTGTCGCGATTGGCTCATGTGGGCCAGTATCGGGATGGAGCCCATTGCGGTCGAGAAATTAAAATCAGATTCGGCTCGATCACGATGTGAAAGTGACCGTGCGACACCGGTTTAAGAGGCCCCTCAGTATGTGCACTGGGGCCACTGGCCACCGTGATGTTCCATATACTATATATATGGTCGTACAACAAGGTAAGCCTTTAGTTGCAGCATTCTTGGGGCATATATCTCAAAACATTACTTCAGAAACAACTAATGACAACCCAAACACTCGAGCTTTTAGTAACCGCTGGATAGGTGAGCGATAAGTTTGGTAATTTGATCTAAAAAAAAAATATTGCCAGACTCATCTGTATAGGAAACCTACGTTAAGCGACGCATTTCAGGCGTCTCAGGATAGTGACTTGCACTTGGGGAATTCTGCAGGGTGATCTATTCTGCCTGTCCAGGCATGCGTCCGTGGCCAAATTGAAACGCGCCAAGCGCCTAAACGCGCTGGCTTGGACGTGGCAAATTCTTAAGGGAGATGTATTCCGCCTGCTTCCGTAGCGTTATAGTTACATATTGGACATCTGTACTACACGTGACATGTTAATATCTGGCAGTCGGAGAAGTTGGTATAAAGGTAATGTTTAAAACAGATGCCCCAAGAAAGCTGCATCTAAAAGCATACCTTGTTGTACGACCGAAGTACAGTCACAAGTTTCCAAGTTAAGTTAGTTATCCGTATTTCATTCAATCCTTATTTAATCTTGCTGAATAGAGAGCACTTTTTTTCCTACGCTCTCAGTGCACGAAACTTTTAGTATAATTAATGCACTAAAATAAAACCACTCATGTACGTTGCTCCTGAGCAGGATCAATAGCGGCACTCCCGTTCCGTCGCAATTCGTTGGCTCCCGCTGCTGACACGGGCGCTGGTGTATAAGGTGCTTTAAAAGTACATTTACGACTCATTCGCGCGTTAATCATCATACAATTCAGCATTATGAGATAATAAACCCTATGGTTTACCCATCCGCTGTATATAGACAGCCAATATGGCGCGGTAGAGTGGACCGAGCCAGGCGTCCTCTTTTTTACTTATTGCCGGTGTTGATTTTGGCCGTATTATGACATTTATGAAGTTCTCTCTTCGTGGCAAGGCGTGCGAACATTATCCGAAATTTCTGGACCATTGTCGTGAATTATACAGACCAGAAGGCGTGGCAGAGCGGTTTGTGTTCGCGTCCCCAATTCTGCTGTACATGCTCGAATCTATACGACCAATTATATTTTATTGTGGAGTTTCATGACCCGAAACTAAACTGTGCATTAATAGGGACGTATTAGTGAATGGCTCCCGATTATGTCTGTAAATCTGGCGCTCTCTACTGTGCACCTAAAGCCCCATTTCACGAGTGTTCCTACCATCCCGCCGCCATCGGGAGGCGGCTGCCGTGGCCGGCATCGAACCCTCGCGCTCAGCAGCTCAATGCCATAGCCACTGAACCACTCCGGCTTTGTAAGTTGCTTCGTAAGATGATGCAGATTCTTCGAGGGCCCGACCATGTTCTGAAGATTCTGGCCGGCTTCATTTGACGTCGGGAGGCTCGCGTTGGCTCTGTTCTGGATTTAGAAGGTATACGGCGGGCATTCAGAAAAATCAGGCAAGTTTGCACTCGGTCGCGCCAAGCTTAGGAACAGTGAAGCTTACTGGCTGCTACTGATAGGTATTAACTTGGTTGCTGCTATAGGTCTTAACTTGGTTGAACTTAACTACCCATGTAGGAAGGTATTCTCGAGTGATCATTTTCGCAAGTACCTTCCCTTTCGCGAAATTTCGCCTGACTAGCTCTGGACGCGTCGGCGCCTACGAGCGACAGCGCTCCTGGCATGCGACAAACGCAGGCAGGCTAACCAAGTTTGGTACAGTGCCAAGAATGCTGTCGCTTGTCGACGCCGAACGCGTTGGCGACATTTCGCGTGACAAGCGCTGGACGCGTCGCCGCCTACGAGTGACAGCGTTCCTGACATGCCACTAACGCAGGCAGGCTAACAAAGTTTGGCACAGTGCCAAGAACGCTGTCGCTTGTCGACGCCGAACGCGTTGGCGACATTTCGCGTGACTAGCGCTGGACGCTTCGCCGCCTACGAGCGACAGCGTTCCTGGCATGCCACAAACGCAGGCAGGCTAACCAAGGTTGGCACACTGCCAAGAATGCTGCGGCTTGCCGACGCCGAACGAGTTGGTGGCTAGCCGCTCGACATCAATCGGCCAGCTTCGCTGTGTCTTGAGCTTTGCGCAGCCTAGTGTGGGCTTTCGCCTGTTTTTAAAGCGAAGCTTTGTACCTCTGCCAGCCAATTGCTCTGTCGTGTCCGTCGTTTGTAATCAAAAACGATCCCGACGAACCGCTACAATTGCAGGTATCGCAGTATACCTACTTCCGAACGCGCAGCGCTAACCACTACGCCACGAAGCGCACATGGACACCCGCACCACGATGACAATAAATACACAACATTAACGAAAGACGGCGCGTTTCTAACGCGTTTGTGCTAGCGCGTTACGGCCCGTGTAAGAAGCTGGTGTAAGACGCTGCGGCCTCTCCGCCTTACCCCCGTATTCGTAAACGCTCCTCGACTTGAACTTGACTTGCCACCGCCTTGGGCAGCGCGTTCAACACGCGTTGAAGGCGGTGGCAAGTCAAGTTCAAGTCGAGGAGCGTTTATGACTACGGGGGTTATATTCTCTTAGCAGTCATGTGATGGCGTCGGCAAACGCGATGCACGTTCCGGCATGTTTAAACGGCTGCGTGAGACGCTGTGGCCTCTCCTCCTTACTAGAGAGTACTGCACGTTTCTAACGCGTTTGTGCTAGCGTCCCCTTAAGCGGGAGATGGTGCAATTATAATGAAGGGCGCTGTTATAAAATAGGAATGACGTCACATATGGCCCGTGTCATTGGTGGAAGTCAATCGTTCGATTTAGTGCGGCGAGACTGGGCGAATCACACGGAAGATTCACGATTTACTGATGATTGCCTCCGGAGCTTCGACCACTCATCATTATTCACCCCGTGGACATGCGGTGTTTTTTTTTCTCCTGGCTCAGCGCGCCCCGGAGAGACGAGAGGCGGGGGGGGGGGGGGGGGGGGGGGGGGGGGGAGGCTCCAGATTGACAAGTGGAATTCACCATTAATGTTTAACTCCCGAGCCAGCAGCGGAAGAAGAGCGTGGTCGTCTTCTTCCGCTGCTGGCTCGTCGGCGCCCGTCGGGTTGCGCTCGTGCTCGTGATTGGCACGCGCTCGTGCCACTGCTCCAGCGTTCGTCGTAGTCGTCTTCTTCCACAGCTGGCTCCGTTACCGCTGATCATTCCAGCGTAGAATTTCACTTCTGTTCTGTGGTTGCAATGGGGAGGCCGCGTTTACGGGGGTATATGAGCCATTGCCTAAGGGGATATCAGCCATTCATTCTCTTACCGTATCGGACGGATTTAATTTTGAAGCAAACAATTTCGAAAAATCGCAAGAGCCAATGGCGGGCGATGGCTTCTAACCACGCCGCCGAGTAAACTCGAGACATCAAACACAAGTGACAACGGCGGACGGCGGGAATACCGCCAGTGACGCCGTTCTGTCCGTCGCAGCCGAACGTGTGTGTAACCAACGCCTTCTCTAGAAGAGGAGGCGTTGGTGTAACCTCATAATTGAGAAATACTTTAACGAACTCTCTGGACTAACCCAGTGATAAACGCCGGGGCCGCATGCTTCAGCTTCGCTGGCTAACCATCTTCACGGAGTGGAAAGACCAACGAAATTTTCTTTCCGTAGATGTTTCATAGAGGTATTCATTATTCTTATTGCCGGCTTGCTTTTATTTTCGCGTAAAATACCACCTGACGCGTAGCATTCATTGCATTCTGCATATGAGAAAATGCGATCGCCCAAACACCTCAACGCGTGTGGTGCAAGGCCATGCGAATGTACGCGAAGATGGAATGTAACCCAGAAAGTAGGCAATTGGTAATAACCACGATGGTCCCTTCCCCATTCACGGCGCTTGATGGAGCAAGCTTCGCATTCAAGAAGTAGAAGTAGCCAGAGCGACAGTACTAAGCACGTTAATTAGCTGCTGCCTTCCCGAACGTGTTCTGCTTTTGCGTGGGTCGGTGCCGTACATATTGCCGCTTGCTGTTTGAAGTGGATGTAACCATACCTTGATCCACCGACTGATTGCGTTGACAACGCAGAAGTACCAATATTCTTTTTCTGGATGCCGTCTTACCTTCCAAATCCAGAAGAGAGCCAACGCGAGTCTCCTGACTTGAAATGAAGCCGGCGAGGATCTTCAGAACATGGTCGAGCCGTCGAATAATATGCATCATCTTACGAAGCAACTTACGAAGCCGGGGTGGTTCAGTGGCTATATTATTGCGCTTCTGAGTGGAAGGGTTCGATGCCGGCCGCGGCAGCCATCGTTCCAACCATCCCGCCGTTCCTAGCATCCCGCCGTTCCTAGCATCCCTCCGCCGACCGCAACGGCGGGATGGTAGGAACACTCGTGAATTGGGGCTTTAGGTGCACAATAGAGAGCGCCAGATTTACAAACATAATCGGGAGCCATTCATGAATACGTCCATCTTAACGCGCGGTTTAGTTTGGGGTCGTGAAGCGCCACAATATAATTTAATCAGTCGCGTAGATTCGAGAATGTACCGCAGAATTGGCGACGAGCACACAAACCGGTCAGGCACGCCTTCTAGTCTTTATAATTCACGATAATGGTCCAGAAATTTCGGATAATCTACACACGCCTTGCCGCGAAGGGAGAACTTCATAAATGTCATAAACTCATAATACGGCCAAAATCCACACCGGCAATAAGTAAAAACAAGGACGCCTGGCTCGGTTCACTCTACGGCGCAGTATTGGCTTTTTGTATACAGCGGATGGGTAAATCATAGGGTTTATTATCTCATACTATTGAATTTTGATTGATGATTAACGCGCGAATGAGTCGTAAATGTACTTTCAAAGCATCTTATACTCCAGCGCCCGTGTCAGCAGAGGGAGCCAACGAATTGCGACGGAACGGGAGTGCTGCTATAGATCCTGCTCAGGAGCAACGTACATGAGTGGTTTTATTTTAGTGCATTAATTATACTAAAACTTTTGTGCACTGAGAGCGTAGGAAAAAACGTGCTCTCTATTCAGCCAACAATTCTATAAGAATTGAATGAAATACGCATAACTAACTTAACTCGGGAACTTCTGACTGTACTTGGGTCGTACAATAAGGCATGCTTTTAGTTGCAGCACTCTTGGGCATGTGTTCCAAACATTACTTCATATATATATATATATATATATATATATATATATATATATATACAAACTGCGCCGACTGCCAGATATTAACATGTCACGTGTAGCACAGATGTCCAATATGTAACTATAACGCTACCGAAGCAGGCGGAATACAACTCCCTTAAGAATTTGCCACGTCCAAGCCAGCGCGTTTAGGCGCTTGGCGCGTTTCAATTTGGCCACGGACGCATGGCTCGATAGGCAGAATAGACCACCCTGCAGAATTTACCACCTGCAAGCCACCTTCCTGAGACGCTCGTAATGCGTCGCATAACGTAGGTTTCCAATACAGATGAGTCTGGCAATTTTTTTTCGAGGTCAAACTACCAAACGTATCGCTCACCATCCGGCGGTTACTAAAAGCACAAATGTTTGGGTTGTCATTCGTTGTTCCTGAAGCAATGTTGTGAGATATTTGCCCCAAGAATGCTGCAAATAAAAGCATACCTTGTTGTACGACAATATATATAGTATATGGAACATCAGGGTGACCAGTGGTCCCAGTGCACATACTCAGGGGCGTCTTACACCGGTGTCGCACGGTCACTTTCGCTCGTGATGGAGCCGGATCCGATTCGAATTTCTCGACCACGATTGGCTCCATCCCGAATCATGCGCAGATGAGTCAATCGCGACAGAGAAATTCAATTCCGATCTGGCTCGATCGCGATCAAAATTCTCCGTGTGACACCCGTATTATTTTAAACTGTCATATATCCGCGGCATAGGCCCAAGAAAATGCCGACATACCACAAAAAGCTCTTTGACTCGGAGAAGAATTTTTCGTATCTTGCATCAGTTGCCAGTGATTGGACATGCCAAGGTCTATTAGAACGAACTAAAGTACGCGTTCCATTTTTACAGGGAAGCTGTCTATGCGAACTTTGCCGAACTTCGCTGTATGCGGCTTCTGCTGGTGCGGTGACGACTTCCTTAATTGGCGAATATTAAAGCGAGAAACGCGTAAGAAGTGTTTGACGGTGATCGCCGTACTTGCTCCTCTCACTCGCCAATATCGCCGAATGGCACGCATCTGCGCTTCGGTTGACGTGTATGAAGATTACAGCAGTGCATCCGCCCATACGCACTGCAGTGAAGGCGCGAATGCTCGTTCAGGTAGTCCTAGTCGTTTGTACTGGCACCGACAAGCGATGCCCGGAGTGCACGTAATAACCCTTCTCTGGACTGAGGATCGTGCCGTACGCCATGATCTGAATTCCATGGTACTCGATCAGACGATGTCTCCGTGGGTTTCTCCAACGTCAACTTGAGTGATCCGTGGTCGTTGACGCACTGCATGCTGTGATGAACAGAGCGTGAGCACCTTCGTGTCGCGGATGTGGGCTGCCAGGCTCCGTGGTAAATATGCCCTGTCTATCCTCCTATAAGGCGCCCCGCGAAGCCATGTCACCTGATCCCGCGCTAAAATTCATACGCATCAAGCAGTGCAAAGTGCTGCACCAGACAACCGATCTTGTTAGCGTTCCAGTTCCACCTAGGCATCGGCCGCGCTGGTTTACGAGTAATTGATTGTATGGCCGGTTCAATCGTCGCGTTCGCAGTTTCTCTCTCTAGTTATTGTCGTTTCTTTATGTATTTCTTTATCTAATTTATTTTTTTGCAGTGGGGGCGGTGGGGCGGGGGGGGGGGGGGGGCTAGAACAGACGCGTAGCCGCAGACAGCCGACGGCTGGAGCAAAAATTGGGCATTCGCCCCCGTGCGGTACTGTGGCACATGGCCGCGACTGTACCAGCAATCCGCAAGGTGCGTGATGGAGTATATATATATATATATATATATATATATATATATATATATATATATGTAGAAATTCAAGTTCGGCGTCCACCGACTGAAACTGTTGGGTAAATAAACCTAAGATAACTGCGAAGTTGTGCTTCTCATATTGCTAAAGACGCTTGGCCCATTGAAAAATCCAGTTACTCCTATATATATATATATATATATATATATATATATATATATATATATATATATATATTGTAATGAAGAAGAACGCCAGGACTTAGACAGCAGGATTGCCAACAGCATCGCGTGCCGCAAGAAGCTCGAGCTTAGAGATTGTGCTCGGTGGAACGCTCGACCCGTCATCGGCCTTTCGTACAATCAACCTCCTTTATAATTCAAGAGTTGCAAAAGTAGGTCAAGGACAAGGTCAAGAGTAGCAAAAGGCAGAGAAGGGCTTTTCTGGCAACGAAGAGACCGGACGGCATGAAGAACACCGTTCCGGAGCAGACACCCGGAATGCTCAGGCGCACCTGAGGCTGTTGGAGACACCACAACGGTAACGAATGCCTTGCTGCTGGTGTGTATCCTGATGGAAGACAATCTGGATTGGAGATGATCACTTCTGAAAACGTGGCAGGAGGTCTCTTTGGGGGCAAGATCGCCAAGTGATGATTGGGATCGCGGGGAAAATGACGGATATGCGCCCCGAGACAATTCATAGCAACGTGTGTTTGGATGGGATGATCTTTGGCGAGGAGGATCGTTGCAGGTAAAAATGTCACAGTTTCGCCCTAAGGGCGAAGCAATGAATGCGATAGCAACACAGCAATGTCATACGAAGTAAGGTGAGCGGCTTTGGTAGCAATATGAATTGTAGTAAACATGAGCTGATTAAGTAAGCAGGTGGGCTGCGGCGTAAGTAGACCGACATGAAGAGAGACTCGATGACCACGAGAAGGCGCGTGTGAAACGGTGGTGTTGATGAGAAGCGCTTCCCGTGGGCAGCGCGTGCGAAGGGACACACCTGTAGCGCTGTACTGCCGTTCCGGGCAGCATTGCATGTGTAGCGTGCGTTGGAAAATGTGGCCCGACTATTACTAACTTAATGAACAAGCGTGGTGTGAGCGCGCACAAACAAACATGAATAGATCACACTGAACAATTCAAGACAACGACTGTCAAAACGCTGGCAGCAAGCGCATACGCCGCAGCGGGCGAAGGTACGTGCTGTCTATAGGTACGTGCTGTCTTCAACGGAAACTGAGCGGCGAATGCACAGCGCATACTAAGGTCAGAGCTGCGTGGAGATAAGAGATGGTGCGGGCGAGCGAAGAGGGCGGTTGTTGGCAGAGTAGAAGTGCCCCCCCCCCCCGCTCCCTCCGGCGCTGGCTTCCGGCTTCCTTGCTTGCGCGTGGGAGATTGAGTGCGTTCGCTCTCCGTGATAGCGTGCGTCCCCGCACGCTTCTGCTCGGGCATACGGCGCGCGGCGAAGATTTTATCTATACGGAACCTCACGGCGACGGCGACGGCGACACCAACGGCAGAAATCCGGTTGAAGTGTCCATATAATTGCTATCGCAATAATAACGCGCCGCAAGGAAGTCCTAACACGTGCGCAATGCTTGACCCTGTGAGCTCTCCAATGGCGAACAGTTGACTCGCACGTACTGGACAACACTGGAAGGCTGTAGGGCAGATATCCTAGAAATAGAGCTCTGTACAACTGAAGCATGGAGCGTACAGATGTGCCCCATGTTTTCCCGCGCATGAATCTTAGTACATGTGCAATCAACGATAGTTTTTTTCTTGAGGTTCGTGCAATGAGGGCTCCAGGAAAGATTTCGGTAGAATATTACACCCAGGAATCGATGGGTCTTTCCATAGGTGATAGTGTGTTCATTAATGGAGATTGGGTGTGGCGTCATAGGTTTACGTGTGAAGGTAATCAATGCACATTTCTCGCTCGATACAGTCCAGCCTTGTGTTTAGAGGTATGCTGGGGGCCTATAACACAAAACTATTCCAATCTGGTTTATTCCAATCTCCTGAAGTCAAATTTACGTAACCGCCGACGCAAGCATCGGGCGGTGACCGCAGCGTTGTCAGACAACGCAATGAAACCCTCTACTCATTTATAGGAGGTCACCTGTGTTCGCTTTCAAAATGAATAACTTTGCCTGCACAGCGGTATTGTCTTATCTGGTTGGCTGACAAGATGCGAGGAGCACGCTCAAGTGGAGAGGGTTTCGATGGGTCCCAGACAGCGCAGTCAAAGTAGATAACCGGATGAAGACGGTGGTGTCTGCGTCTCTGATTGGTGCGCTTCGCCTTACTTAGCTTGCGGGGGCTGGTCGAAAGTCGCGCCGGCGTGCAACGGAGGGTTAATAAACCGCTAAAGCGGATCCGCAGCAAGGAAGAGTTGGCAGAGCGATGTCCTATACGCACCAAAAGTGCTCGATAACGTTTCACTGCCACGCAAAAAGGTTTATCATGCGCAAATAAACCCATGCTTGCTGGCAGGTTTGAGTAGCGAGTGCCGGAGCGATCGGCGGGCAGCCATCTTGTATTCCTTTCGAAACACAAAAAAAAAAACAGTTTTGTTCGGCATGTTAAGGCCTCTTTAACGCGTACAGGTCACTTTGACGCGGTGAGTTTTCGCGGTTTTGTGATGTCGCGTGACAGAAAGACGAAGTGGGCGAAGCCCCTAAACTTGACCAATAGCAGAGGGCTAATGGCCGAAAGGCATCGAATCAGTAATAATTACTTTTTTCTGTTCGGTTTAACAATGCATAATCAGTGTGTACACGTCATATCAGATAGGGAGCTATGGTGGTTTCGTGACGTGGCGTGACAGATGGGCGAAGTTGGAGCTGGCCCGAAAATGTTTCGACCAATCGTGGATGCCTGATAGCAGAATTGGCATAGAAAAGTTTGGAATAGCTTTACGGTTATAGCGCCCCTGATGTCAAGGTCGCTGCCGGCTGCAATCGCGCGCGCACCTGAAGGCAAATAACCGCAAAGTCCAAAGGCAAATGTCATCTGCGTATATCGAGATATATATTGTTTAGGTAAAACTTTAGCTAGTCCAATAAGTGTCACATTGAACAACATGAGGTACGCCGCAGTACGTGTCATTTTCAGCTGTGGGGCCATGTTATGTTACAATATAAAAACGACCGGCGAGTTATGTAGTCTGATAACCAATGATGCTTTCGGGCGCCACGCGTGCAACGCTGTCATACGTGCGGTTCACGTCGAGGAAGAGCGCAACTGATATGCGCTTACGGCTTTTCTCCTGTTGCACAAACGTTGTGAGGTCAATGACGCTATCAATTGAGGTACGACCCCGACGGAAACCTGCCATGGAAGCAGGGTAGATATTGTAGCGCTCGAGACACCATACAAGACGTGCAAGGACCATCCTTTCCATCACATTTTCGATGCACCAGGACAGAGCCAGAGGGCGATATGACGCCAAGTCCAATGGAGGTTTTCCGAGCTTTAGCAATGGTAGCAGCCTGCTTAACTTCTATTGCCGGGGAACTGTTTCTCCATGCCATCAGTTGCTGAAACTGTGCAGAAGCACTCTTATTGCCTCTTGTCCAACATGTTCCAGGGCAGCATGGGGGACGCCGCCTGAATAGGATGATCGTTTAGAGACCGGCAGGGCAGCTTCGAGTTCTTCTATGCTAAAGGACACGTCGATTTCTGGTACCCGAGCCGCAGGCATGTCACCTATATCACCGTTTGTGCTGACAGGCTCGCCCGTGACTCTCGCAGAGAATTCATCCACCACATCAAGCTCAGTTCGGCCAAGATGGAGGGCCAATGCTTGGAATGGGTGTAGTTGTGGGGATGAACGAAGACCGCGCACTGTCGATCCAGATCTGTGAAAGCGGCTTGCGAGAGTCCAGTGATTGAAAAAATGTCTTCCATCGCTGAATTTTAGTTTGTCTATGCGATGCTGAACTTTCTTCTGAATGCGTCGTTCTTCTCTGAGATCATAAATTGATTTTGTGCGTCTGTATCTTCGTTCTGCACGCTGTCGAATCGCATGAACTCTGTGAAGTGCAATGTCGCAATCCGGACGGTTTGACGACAGCGATAATGAACACTTGGCAGCTTTCATTGCTGCTGCGATGGTGTCGTCGACATTGCCGGCGAAATCACCCCGACATGCTTCTTCCATAAGTTACGTCAACATGTCCAATCAACGCTCTTCAGAGACCACGCGAGAAAAAACGAGTTGGACCATAATCCTTAGATAGGTGAGAATGTGATCACTTCCATGAGTCTCGATGTCGCAAAACCAATTATCTTGTGACGTGAAGCTCTCTGGCACTAAAGTCAAGTGAAGCAGCTACCATATGTCCGGCTACCATCGTTCATGATGCAGAGGTCATAATCAGAGGCGAGCGACACAACATTCCTCCCACTGGATTCTATCTTAATGTTTCTCCAAAGCAAGTAGTGCGCATTGAAATCCCCAGTGACGACCCAGGGGCCATCAGTTGCCTGTAAAATGCATTTCAGTCTTTCACAGTCAGACCGCCTTCGCGGGGAAATGTAACAACCAATAAGAGTGCAAGACACTTTGTTCTTTCTGACGCTAAGGCATTCGTAATGGTTGTTGTAATGAGGCTGAACAGTATGCGAAACATAGGTCAAGTCCTAGGATGCATAGGATGCAAATTAGAAAGTTGCTCCATTCCTAAGCTTCAAGAAAAATCTATGCTTCAAGACAAATTGGCGCAAATCCGAGATTCGGGGCTTCAAGCCCCTGGCATTCCAGTGAAAAATCGTCGTTCTTCTAACTTCAGTGCGAAAAGAATGGATTGGGTGAGCCATAGTGAGATGGCTCACCCAATAGTAAAGAAGGAGGAGAGCGCCTCTTTTATGAGGCTTGCATGTACTGGATTCAGCGGATCCAATATTTGCAATGTCCAAAATATAAAAGAGGCTTGCGCTCTGTGCAAGACAGAAAAATATGCTCCTGCTAAAGTAGAGTGGAACGCACCGACCCCGTGGAGCTCTATACTGAGGTCAATTGTTCTTTCTGGGAGCTTTGCAAGCATTTCCGCCTGCCTGGACGAAATGAGCACTGTAGAAAAAAGAAAAGAAGTTCTCTCCTCGTTGTAAAATGAAGAGCCCTGTCATGTGTCGCCTCGGGGAGCAATCAAAGGAGAAGAGCGCCTCTTTTCGCAAAAGTCTCCCCCGCGCAATGTCCGATGAATGTTTTGTTATTACATCTGAGCTATGTAAACGGCCTCCGCGATGTATCCTTCTCTCGGTACTAATATCAACTTCACTCACGTTCTAAATAAATCGTGCAAGTTTTGCATCAGCAACGTCGTCGTTCGTACCAGTTCAGGTGATCTACTTACACCCTTGGTACGTCAATCTTGGTCGTCTAACATTTAGTAACGCTGCACCAAAAGCTAATAGCATATCATAAGGTGGCCTAACAATTGGTCAACTGAGTACAAATCGTACGGGAAGGCCGGAAATGCAAAGAACAATGGTCCGATGATATGTGCAAGCATAGGCGGAAAGTTTTCATTCTTGGCCCGACCGGCTTTCTGAAACCTACCCATAGATATATATATATAAATACCCTCTGCTAATAATTTTCCATTGCTAGCTTTATGGCTAATGCAATTATATCGACACTTCAGGCAAATTGTTGCGGTTGTCGTCGCCGTGATGTTCCGCATTAAATTCAAAAGCCATATACATGAGCGAGTCATACCCTGTGGGTGCGGGAAAAAGCACGCAACAGTGAGCCGACAAGGATGGCGGCTTGATGGCATTATTTCCCACGCGCTAAATATTCGTGTTAGTTGTAGGTCACATTATCAATCGCGAATGGGAAGGAGAGCACGCGTCTTCTCCTGTAGCCCTGCCGTAGCTGTGAATGTCTGTGCGCGGCTGACGCTTATGGGGCCCGCGTGACATATCTAGTTGTTTCGATCATTGGTGGGTGCAATGATAAAGGGCTATCAGGGATGCCTGCTAACTTCATGCGCGCTGTCTTCCGTGCCGAGCGGTCTTGCTGCTCCCCTAGTATTGCAGAGTTAAGAGACAGAGGTCATCGCAGATTACTCACAGATGCCGTCAATAGTGGGCATAAAAATAAGCGGATAATGATGATGAATCTAATTTTCAGAGTTGCGGTGAATCGTGCGGCTCTACGAACCGTTCGCCTCCGTTGCCGGCGTTCTTCACAATGCTTGCGTTGTGAAAGCGATTGTTCGAGGTCATCCAGTGAGGCATTTACAGGTTTACATGGTCCGTGCTTACTATGTCCACTATATGTCCACTATGCTTACTATTTGAATTTTATGGGAATGCTTACTACAATTTATATGGCCTATATAACTAACGTATAGACTAGTGTGAGCCACACTTTTCTGTCGCAATTTTGACGAGCCTTTCATGGGACCGGACCATTTGCCTCATTTTTCCAACTACGTGTATCAAATCCGCCGTAAACCTCTGCGATCGCTTCCTGTCGATATCCAGGAGCGACGCGCGAAAGTACGCTGTGGGCGACAATTTGCTGTTGAGCCCGATCAGAATTAGCGCATGGAACGCGATTGCTTCTCGGTTGGATGTCTTTTTTTTAATATTGGCTGTCAAGTTATGGGTGCGGCCCTTACACGAGTGCGATCCTTACACGGATTTACACGGTAAGAATCTTCCTTCGTGTAATTGTCTCCTACTTCGCTATCACTTATACTGCTTCGCCTTCCCGGCCAAACTCCACTTTTTTTTATTTTTTTAGTACTTTGAGTCCGACTATAAGCGCTGCTGCGCATGACTTCTAGTCTTCTATTTATTCTGATTTCGAGTGAATCTGGCTTAGCATTATTTCGGTTACTCAGTGAATTCTATATACAAGGTGTTTCAGCGAACAGTTTCCAAAATTTTTAAAGGTGGCCTGTGGCACATAGTACAATTCTAGTTCATCAGCTCTCGTACTCGAAGAGACGGGCGTTACATTCACAAAAAATTTAAATGCATAATCGACTAATTAACAAAATTAACCAATTAAATTTTTAGCTAATTACCTTATGGCCCATGTTGCAATTTACAAATTCTAGCCGTTGAGTGCGGATCCACTTTGAACTAAATCTCAGGCTGACACCAGCGTCGAGGTATTATTTCTCTACCTTTGCGGAGAAATACATTGGCGTGCCAGTCACTTTCTCAACAAAACGTCGTTTTATGCATCAAAGCACAAAAGTATGAAAAGAACAAAAATGGGATTTTACGTGCCAAAACCACGATCTGATTATGAGGTACGCCGTAGTGGAGGACTCTGGAATAATTTAGACCACCTGAACCTTTTTGACGTGCACCTAAATCTAAATATACGGGTGTTCTACCATTTCGCCCCATCGAAATGCCAGCCGCCGTGGCCGTGATTTGATCCCGCGACGTCATACTTAGCAGTCCAACACCATAGCCACTAAACAACCACAGCGGGTAAGCGCAAAAGTAACTGGAACGCCAATGCATTTCTCCGCAATGTTCGCGAATTAATATCTAGAAACTGTTGCCATCCTGAGAATTAGTTCCTAGTGCGTCCACCTTGCAAATTCCACGGCTGGAATTTGTAAATTGCAACACGGGCCATAAGTTAATATGTTAAAAACCTAATTGGTGATCTTATATTTCGTCGATTATGCATTTCATTTTTTGTACAAGTAACATCGACCTCTTCGAGTAGACCTCATGAACTAGAATTGTGCTATCTGCCACAGGCAACCTTTCATAAATTTTTTGAAAGTGTTTGCAGAAACATCCGGTATTTATGGCCTCTGCATGGAAGATGCGATGTTTTCATCCCTAATGCGTAAATGTTGTAAATAATTAGAAGAGCTTTTTTTTCTTTGATTTTCTCGCTAGTCGTTAGCATTGCCTATTGGAAAGAGAATCAATATTGAGACACATATCACTCACGTGCTTTTCACACGCCGTTGATAGAAGGCTCTGCCGAAGGATTCACTGAAGTCTGCAGGTTTGTTTCAGGGTCAAAAAAGCACGCAAAGTAATATAAAGTGAGGTGAACATACATCAACATATTCATTCTATAGGAATAGGCTATCCATTTAGTTGGATACCTCCTTCTCTTTAAAAAATATAATAAACTTTGTCCTTTGTATATATTTAAATATATTGTGTCCGTGTCCTGTTCTAAGCGGGAAATTTTTTTAAAAATGTTAAAGTGAGGAAACACGGATGAGGTAGCCGCCTCTGGTACTTCTAATTCGCTTGTCCTCCTATTGTCAGGATTTGCCGAAATAAAGCGAAAGTATAAATTAAAAGCCGTGCACGTCCGCGCCAACAATGGTGCCGGAAGCTTTTGGCCACAACAAAAGGGAAAATGTGGAGGCAACGCAAGAGAATCCTCAAATTATGTGGGTAACAGAACTCCGGTAATGACATTGTAGGGGCGGGGGGGGGGGGGGGGGGGGGGGGGGGGGGCTCAGCCCCCACCGGAAAATTTCCGGAGGGGGCTAGAGCCCCGAAGAGCCTCGCGACACACCAAACGAGCCTGATTGGTCGCGCGCGTGTCACGTGAACCGCGTGTCACGTGATCACGCGTGTAGCATACACAATACGGGTGTGCGCCAGATGCGATTTCTTTCTTTCTCTATTTCTTTCTGTGTTCCTTCCTTCCTTCCGTTCTCCCATTCTTCCTTTCTTTCTTTCTTTTCAATCTTGTCCCTGGTATAAGCCATTGAGCTTGGACCCTTTCTGCACTATCGCAAGATTGGCTCACGTTTTAGCATGACACACTCACCACCACCGCCGACACTTGTAAGCCTATTAAGCTTCGCTTAAACAGTGGGCCGATCCTGGTGATAGTGCAGAAGGGGTCCAAGCTCAATGGCACATACCCGTCTGGGCTCGGGTACCAGTAACGCGCCCTTGAACTACCTTTGTCGCACGTGGGACCCAAAGAGACAAAAACAATGCGCTGGAGCAATGAACGCTTTTGCGCAAACGCTAGTCTATGGGGATGCGCGTCGAAAAGTCAGCAATAAAACGTAGTAGTCTACCAACCAATAGCTGTGTCTCATTCTCTCTTGACAAAGCCCTAGCGACGTCATCAGTTGCCCCTTGGACTCGTTATGGGTAAGACTCATGTCACTCGCTCCGAAGAGGAAGAGCACGCCTTCAAGGAGCGCCGGCGCGCTCAAAAGCGCGAATGGATGCGAAAGCGACGACAAGCCGCAAGCACAGCGGCCCAACGTGCTGGGGCCGATGGTGCAAAGTTGCGTGAATCTAGTCGCCTAAACTCGCTGTCACTCTCACATACAGCATACAGCGCGCGGCGACGCAACGAAGTTATATGTTGTGTCTTTTCAACCATTTAACAAAACCACCAAATTAAGACAATTTAAATATAATTAAACAAGACCAACAGCTTCGCAGGTCTGTCACATTCACGTATAGTGGAAGAGCCTCAGTTTTTTTTTTTTTTTTGGACTGCTCGTCAGCAGGAACGAGGTGGCGCAGGTGCTGACGTCACCCGCGTCGCATTCCTCTTTCATCGTGGCAGAAGTCTTAGCGCTGTATGACGTCAACCACGTCGCATTCTTGTTTCGTGACGGGATCGGCCTTGGTGCTCAGAAGAACGCAGGGGGGAAAGGGGTAGGGGAGCGCTCGTCAGCTTGATGATGGCACGCGGTGTGGCACGACAATGTGCAGCACAATTAGCGAAGAGTACAACCTGATCAGACACGCTTCCTATATACTACAGAAATCAAGAAAAATGCTCAATAAACTTTGGATAATGCACGTGTGCACTGTTCCGACAGGAAAATAGATCACTGAGGTCATACGCAGATAACACAGGCAAAAAGTAAAAACAATATCGCGTGGCAATATACATTTCCGGCGCCATGATGGCTGTATATAGATATACTGATGATAGATAAACCATAGTGTTTGATTATCTCATAATACCGCAATTTTGTGATGATAAATACGTCAAAATTTATAACTGTAGTTTTAGAGCACATCTACTCTAGCAGCCGTATTAATAGCGGCAGACAAGGAATGGCAAATGCATCCATTAAAAAAATAGTCTGCATGTGGCGTAGTAGACGAACTATGCATATTCCCTTCTAAACTTCGCCCGAGTGTCACAGGCCGTCGGGTTCGAGATCACCGTGTGTGAATTATGTAATACACACATAATAATAAAACATGATTGCCATATGACAATGGAGACTTAAGTCATTTGATTTGGCAAGCTTGACAAAGAAAAAACGTAAAAATACAAAGAGAACAAACAAGCTCCGCATGTAACTCTACCATGGTAGAACAAGGAGGTAAGTTTGTAGTTACATCTTCGGCGACGTATGTTTTTAATGCATTATGACAACAAAAATAACATATCGAGTGAAGTATAATAAATTGGAATAACGCTACAGTTCGGTGCGTGCTAGTTCTGGTCTCGACCGCTTTCTCGAAATCTTAAGGTCTGTAGCAAAGAAGCAAAATATACGACACATTTAGAAAAGTGAACCCTACACAACTTTGGTGACATTGGCAACGGCCAGCTAAGTAATTTACTGAAAACGAGTTTTTTATTGCATAAAGTGACAGTGGTGCGGTACCAGCCATCAGTATACATAGAATAGTCAATCACGAACCTTGCTGATTGCGCTGGAGCAGACGGGGTACTGTGCGCGGCGGCGAATGGCCAATTTTTGTTCCAGACGTCGGCGGTCTGCGACCACGCATCTGTTCTACGGCCCTACTAAAAAAAAAAAAAACAGAAAACTGCGAACGCGGCGACTGAATAGGCAATATACAATCAATTACTCGTGTTCGAGCACGGCCGTGCGTAGGTGAACTGGAACGCTAAAAAGATAGGTTGTCTGGTGCAGCACATTGCGTTTCTTGATGCGTATAAAGTTTAGCGCGGGATCAGGTGCGTTACATGGCGTCGCGGGGCACCTTACAGGTGGATAGACAGGGCATAGTTACCACGGAGCCTGGCAGCCCACATCCGCGACGCGAAGGTGCTCACGCTCTGTTCATCACCGCAGTCCGTCAACGACCACGGACGGTTCAATTTGACTTTGGACCAAAACACAGTAACACTGCTCGAGGATCATGGCATTCAGATAATGGTGTACTGCACGAACCTCGGTCCAGAGAATGGTTATTACGTGCCGTCGGGGCGTCGCTTGTCGGTGCCAGTGCATACGACTAGGAGTATCTGAACGAGCATTTGCGCCATCACTGCAGAGCGTCTGGACGAACTCACTGCAGTAATATACATACACGTCAACCGAAGCAGCCGCTCAGGTGCCGGCCGCTCGACGATATTGGCGAGTGAGAGGAGCAAGTGCAGCGAACACCGTCAACCACTTCTTGCGTGGTTCTGGGTTTAAAATTTGCAAATTAAGCATGTACTCTAAGCAACAGCAGCAGCCGCGTACAACTAATTTCAGCAAAGTTCGCATAGACACCTTCGCTGTAAAAATGGAACGTGTACTTTAAGGTCATTATAATAGACCTTAGGATGTGCAATCACTGGAAAATGATGCAAGATGCGAAGGATTCTTCTCCGAGTCAAACCGGTTTTTGTTGTGTATCGGCATTTTCTTGAGGCGATCCCGGAGATAGCGCAGTTTAAAATAAGACGCCGCTTTGTATGTCTACTGGGGCTACTGGTCGCCGTGATGTTCCGAATATATACATATACAAACTTCTCCGACGGCCTGATACTAACAGGACACGTCCAGCAAAGAAGTCACATATGTAACCATTACGCATCGGATGCAGGCGGAATAGAACACCCTTTAGAATTTTGCCCGTCCAAGGCAGTGCGTTGAGGCGCTTGGCGCGTTTCAATTTGGCCAACGACGCATGCCTCCCCAGGTAGAATAAATCACCCTTCAGAATTTTCTACGTGCAAGCAACCATGCTGAGACGCTTGTAATGCTTCGCATAAAGTACATTTTCAATAGAGTTGTCTGGCAATGTTTTTTTGGAGACAAAATTATCAAACTAAATACTCGCCATACGGCGGTTACTAAAAGCACAAATTCTTAAGTGGTTATTCGTTGTTTCTGTAATAATGTTTTGAGACAAAAACCCCAAGAATGCTACAACTAAAAGTATGCCATGTTGTACGACCCAAGTACACTCTCAAGAGGACAAGTTAAGTAAGCTATCCGTATTTCATTAAATTCTTATTTACGCTTGATGACCAGAAAGTATTTTTCTTTTTCAAGTCTCATTGCACGAATCTTTTTGTATAATATTTTAAAATAAAACCATTAACGCACTTCCGGGCAGTTAACAAGTGGATTCGCGTAAGTCCTCTGCTGCTCCTCGCCATCTTGTTCCATCGCAGGTCTTTGGCTCCCGCTACTGACAGGGGCGCTGGTGTATAAGGAGCTTTCAAAGTACATTTACGACTCTTTCGCTCATTAATCATCGCAAAATTTCGTAGCATGAGATATTAAACCCTATGATTTACGTAGCCGCAGCTTATACATGCAGCCAACATGGCGCCGGGAGGCTACCGAGCAAAGCATCTTTGTTTTTAGTTTCATTTTCGCGGTAATATGACAGTTATCACGTTCTCTCCTTCCCAGCAAGACGCCGTAGATTATCTGAAATTTCTTGGCCACTGTCGGGAATTCTATAGACTACAAGGCGTGTCTTATCGGATTGTCTGCTCGTTGCTGATTCTGCTGTACATTCACGAATCTACGCGACCAATGAAATTAAATTGTGGGACCTCACGACCCGAAACTAATCACTGCGTTTTGAGGGATGCATTAGCGAAGGGCTGCCAATTATTTCTGACAATATGGGGCTCTCTACCGTGCACCAGTTCACGAGCATCCTTGCATTCCCGCCTCCATCGGAAGGCGGCCGCCGCGGCCGGCATTGAACCCTAGTGCTCAGCAGCGCAATGTCACAGCCACTGATACTCCACGGCTTCGTAAGTTGCTACACATTCTTCGAGGGACCGACTATGTTCTGAGGATTCTCGCCGCCTTCAACGTACGACGGGAATCCAGGAAAAAAAATATATTGGCACTACTGAATCGCAACGCAAGCACACCGTGGATCAGGGCTGTCAGTTGTTGAAGATGGAGGTTGTGCTTCGCAAGTCCTCTCAAACATCACTATTTTTGCGGTGACTGCCTGGGGTGCTGTAGTGCGGATGGATGGATGGATGGATGGATGGATGGATGGATGGATGGATGGATGGATGGATGGAGGGATGGATGGATGGATGGATGGATGGATGGATGGATGGATGGATGGATGGATGGATGGGTGGGTGGGTGGGTGGGTGGGTGGAAGGATGGATGGATGGATGGATGGATGGATGGATGGATGGATGGATGGATGGATGGATAGATGGATGGATGGATGGATGGACGGACGGACGGACGGTCGGATGGACGGGCGGATGGACGGGATTGCATGGGATGGGATGGGATGCGATGGATGGATGGATGGATCGATGGATGCGATGCTAGGAGCGTCCCCTTTGGAACGGGGTGGTGGTTTGCTCCACCAAGCTCTTGTGATGAGACAGTTTTAGTTTAGCGTTTTTGCGCTCCGCTTAGCTGCTGAGTGGAGCGGAAGCACGAATACGCATGCGTCCTCCGCTTAGCCGCAAGCGGGCTAGCGGAGCGAGATACACGGTCCGCTTACAAGATCCCTAAGGGGAGCGTGGAGCTTTGCTGCCGTCTTTCGCTAGCGAGGGTGGTCGATGGATGCGCCCTCTCTCCCACGTGCATCAAGCACCTTGCATAAAGGCACTAGTCGTGCGAGCGCGAACAACTTGTGTAATACACCTCACACTGTTTCTTTAAGGAAATAAAGTGAACAGCAATGCTAACAAAAAATGTCGCAGTTTCACCTGAAAGGCGAAGCATGAATTGCGATAGAAAATTAGTAGAGAGCTATACAGAGCAAGGATAGTAGTTTTTTC
This sequence comes from Dermacentor silvarum, assembly GCF_013339745.2. Classification (NCBI taxonomy): domain Eukaryota; kingdom Metazoa; phylum Arthropoda; class Arachnida; order Ixodida; family Ixodidae; genus Dermacentor; species Dermacentor silvarum. The sequence continues at coordinate 310,369,740 of NC_051154.1, forward strand.
AGCTGTATAAACTTGGACATGCAGCAGCACCAGCAACGCGCAGAACTGTTGTCGTCGCCGTCGGCGTTTTGCCAGCGTTCGCACCGAACGCGCGCGGCGTTTTTATATAAATACGTATTTAGTGCTGCAGCTAAACGCCACCTCACCTCCCTCCCTCCCGTCCCCCCACAGCCTTTCGCGTGACGGAAAAAGTTGCGTTCAGTCTCTATATATTGTTAGCGTGAAGGAGACCATTTGTCACCCTTACGGATGAAGGGGCCGTTTATTGTAGGTCGCGAAGAATGAGCGCAAAGCGGCCAGCTGGTTGATGAACCCAGAGTCGTCCTCTTTCTTTTTTCCCACCCGGTACCACAAGCACGTTCACCGGTCATCGTTTTCCTCACTAACACGTCCGTGCAACATTCCTCTCGTCCCAGACGAAGCCCACCGGGCGAGTGAATCCAGTTGTCTTGGCGTGAACAATTTCAAGCGGGCGACATGGACCACTTGGGTTTTGGCAGCTCTTCTACCACTCTCTGTGAGGCGAGCTATGGTATAAGGGACCTCCGTGAGTCTGTTCAGAATAACAAATGGTCCATCGTTTGGTGGCCAAAAGCTTTTGGCATAACCCGCGCTTCCGTACAGAAGTCCACAGCCACACTAAATCACCAGGGCGATAGGTTACCGGACGGTGGCGAACGTCGTACTGTGCTTTTGATCTGTCCTGCGATGCCAAAGTGCGTAAACGAGCAATACGACGCGCCTATTCGGCAAGGCAGAGGGTCTCGGCGACAGTGGAATTTTCATGACTACAGAAAGGGAAAATAGTGTCGATTGTGTACCGGGGTGGCCGTGCGTACATCAGGAAGGAAGGGCTATAGCCGGTAGTCTCGTGCCTGGCGGTGTTGAACGCGTACGTGATAAAAGGCAGTATGTCATCTCAGTTCTTGTGGTCGGATGAAACATACATAGATAGCATGTTTATAATTGTTCGATTGGTGCGCTTCGTAAGGCCATTTGTTTGAGGATGGTATGGTGTCGAGTCACGCAAGTGGGTTTCACATAAACGAAGGATCTCCTCCACGACATCTGCTTTGAATTGTCGTCCACGGTCGCTGATGATCACGCGAGGCGGACCATGTCGCAGGATGACATATTGCAGCAGGAACGTTGCAACGTCAGTGGCAGTTCCTGAGGGCACGGCCGCCATCTGACTGTATAGCGTGTGAGGTAGTCGACGCAAGCAATTATCCACCGATTTCCCTTGGCTGATTTTTTAAAAGGGCCCACGAAGTCAATGCCCACTTGTTGGCAAGGCGTGCTAGGAGACGGGATCAGCTGCAGGAGACCGGCTGGACCAGTAGATGGACGTATGTGGCGCTGACACTACATGCAGCTGGCCACATACGTCTCAACAGACTGTCGCATTCCAGGCCAATAAAAGCGTTCCTGAATCCGGTAGAGCGTCCTCGCCAAACCTAAATGGCCAGACGTAGGGTAATCGTGCATAGCACTCAGAATCGCTATGCGAAGGCTCTCCGGCACCACTAGAAGATAACGTGCGCCAGTGCCGGAAAAGTTCTTATACAGGAGTCCGTCACGTACGCAGAAATCGTGTACTGTAGTAGAGGCGGTCATAGCGGTGAAGAGCGGTGTTAATTTAGCGTCCTTTCGCTGTTAGGCTTTGAAACAGTCGTAGTCTGGAAAACGCGGCGACAGATAAGCCACAAGGTGATCGAAGTCGTCGGCGTCACAGTCCGTAGTGCTAAGTGGTATACGCGAGAGGCAGTCCGCGTCAACGCGTCGTCGACCACTCTTATAAGAGACGCTGAAGCTGCATTCTTGCAGTCGGAGCGCCCAGCGTGCAAGGCGGCCACAAGGGTCATGAAGATTTACAAGCCAACACAATGAGTGGTGGTCCGTGTCAACTGTGAAGAGGCGTCCATACAGGTAAGAACGAAATCGCTGAACCGCAAATATTACCGCGCGGCATTCTTGTTCCGTGAAACTGTAGTTCTGCTCAAGCCTACTTAAGGATCGACTTGAATATGCGATTACGTGTTCACGGTCATCGTGGCGCTGAACTAGGACGGCGCCAATACCTATGCCACTGGCATCCGCATGGACTTCCGTTGCAGCTGAAGGATTGAAGTGCTGAAGAACAGGCCGTGACGTCAGCAGAAACTTCAACTGACGAATAGAAGAGTCGCACTCCGGAGTCCACTCAAAGGGGGTGTCCTCTCGTAGCAGACATGTCAGTGGGGACGCGACGTCGGCAAACTTAGGGATAAAGCGGCGGAAGTAGGAACAAAGCCCCAGAAAACTACGGAGCTCCTTGACAGAGCGTGGCGCACTAAACGCTTCAACGGCTGCTGTCTTCTGAGGATCAGGGCGGATGCCGTCCTTATCGACGAGTTGCCCAAGAACAAGGGTTTGGCGGTCTCCGAAGTGGCATTTCTTTGAGTTTAAAACGAGGCCAGCGTTTCTGATACAATTCAGGACAATATCCAGACGCGAGTTGTGTTCGCTGAAGGTGCGGCCAAAGATGACGACGTCGAGGTAGCACATGCAGATGTTCCACTTCAAGCCACGCAGAATAGTGTCCATAAATCTCTCGAAAGTTGCCGGAGCGTTGCACAGTCCATATGGCATCACATTAAGTTTAAAGAGCCCGTCAGAGGTTACGAAGGCAGTCTTTTCCTTGTCTTCTGGATGCATCGGAATTTGCCAGTAGATGGATCGTAATCCTACTGAGGAAAAGTAAGAGGCGGAATGAAGGCAGCCTATTGCGTCATCAATACGTGGGAGTGGGTACACGTCCTTTTTTTGTTACAGCATTCAATCGACGATAGTCCACGCAAAATCTCCAAGATCCATCCTTCTTTTTAACAAGAATCACTGGAGCTGCCCACGGACTCGCTGACTTTTGTATTACTCCCTTTTTCATCATTTCGTGCACTTGGTCGCTGATAATATCTGGCGCTCTGATGGTGAAACGCGATATGGCTTTTGTCTAATCGGATTTGCTGAATCCGTGTTGATGGTATGGCGTGTTCGTGACGCGAGGATTGGATGTATATTGTCCTTCTGCGCAAAGTCGAATACCGAAATGTGCTTCGAAAGCACACCCGTTAGCGTTCGGCGGTCACTCGTACTGAGCGATTTATTTACCATCACCAAAAGGGCCGTTTCCGAACTGTGGCCATCAGGTTCTGCCGGCACTTCTGTAAGCTCAGCCACGGATAAATAGGCATGTTCCCGGACGAAGGCTAATTTCAAGCCATCTGGTAATACCACGGGCTCCGTAGAACAATTTACGATCCACAAGCCAGCGCGTCCGCCTTTGATCGATGCCACACAATGTGGAACCAACACATTCTTCTTCATACAGTTCGTGTGCATCGGTTCTACGGTAGCATCGAAGCTGTCAGAATCGGCGCCGCAACAGACAACGGGAACACAAACGGTAGATGATGCAGGTAAGACCGTGTCGCCACAAATGCTCAGTGTAGTTTCATGATCTACAGGGTTCTCCAGGAGTCCTAACGGCATCCTACCACTTATGAATACCTTCCCTGTGCGGCAGTCGACAGTGGCACCACACTCCCTTAAGAAGTCCATGCCGAGATTAACATCATGGGTCGACCGAGGAATAATCACAAACTCTGTCGTACTAACATGGCCTCCCAAAAACACGTCAACACTACACACACCAATAGGTCGCAACGGCTCGCCACTCACTCCACAGAGCTTTGAAGCACCATCCCATTTGAACATGACCTTTCGCCCTAACACGTCTTTAAAAGCGACACTCATAACCGAAATTGTTGCGCCTGTGTCTCCCAGAGCAATGACAGGCACATTATCCACAAAAACGTGCCCTTTGTTTTTAAGCATCAACACAGCAGGTATTTCTGTCAGTAGCACATCTCCAGCGACCTCACATCCATCGGCCGCGCTGGCTAGTTTTCCGGTGACGAAGGGGACGTGGTGCGACCTAGCGGTAATGGAGAACGGGATGCACGAGGACGCGGTGGGAGCGTCAAACTCCTGTCAGATGCCGGGGAGCGATTCCGGGAGCTGCGCGGCCAGTACTCGTAGCCAGACGATGCGTGTGCTGGCCATGGGGCACCATGAGGCCGTTCGGAGGATCGTGAAACCTCTGAGGGCTCGCCATACCACGTGGTCATACGCTGGTTACAAAACCGCGATATATGACCTGGAACACCGCAAGAGTAACACACCGAGGGAGGTCGAAACCTTCGTTGTTGTTCGTCGATGAAGCGAATATTGTCATTTTGTCTTCAGTGTTGTGTTGGTCCGTGGCGGGACGTCATGACGATACATCGGGGGTCGAGAAGGCGTGCGCTGTGCGTGTCGGTCATAGCGTGGAGTCGGAGAGCGTGTTGTCATCCGAGACTGTGGGGCTGCGCTGTACTCTATAGCCGCTGCGCTAACCATCGGTTGCCAAGGGGCCGAATGTGGTGCTGTCATAGCCTCACGCGACGTGTACATGGCATGCTGGTCAGCTGTTTAACGCGACATCTCTTCGCGGCGGGAAAGTTCTTCGCGGACAATCTGTCGTATGGTCGACGGAAAGTCGAGGCAAGGGCTCGAGTCCACACTGGCAACCGTCGTAACGTTTGCCAACCGACCAAACTTTGGTGCAATCCAACGCATCTTGAGCGTTTCAAAAGTTCTGCAATGCCCAATGACGTCGGACTCAGAACTTAGGCTTTCTTTACCGATTAGAAGATTGTACACGTCCTTAGCCACTCCTATCATCAAATGTCCGACTTTATCTTCTTCTGACTTGCGAGCACTGACCACCTTGCCCAGCTTTAAAACTTCTTCAATATATGTGGTGCATGTCTCACCTGGTAGCTGCGCCCGTTGCGACAATGTCTGCTCAACACGTTTCTTTTTGGCGACTGAGTCCCCAAAACACGCCTTGAGCTCTTCAACAAATAGTTCCCACGTCGTAAGCGCGCGCTCGTGGTTCTCGCACCACACGAGTGCGGTGTCGGTGAGGGACAACACCACATTGGTAAGCTGAGTGGTTGAATCCCACCCGTTGGACCTGCTGACTCGTTTGTAGTAGACGAGCCAATCGTCGGCATTTCTCCCGCTTTTCCTCCGAAAGTGGGTGCAACTCGGTAGTACTGCAGCAAACTGCTCGGCTCTGCCCTATGAGCGGCTCCTTCTTCAGTCAAGTCGAAGATGGTCGCGGCAGATGGCGGGAGGCCGACAAGTCGACGGCTTCGACGAAGCTGCAGCAGTGACGATTCCGTTGTTGTGAACGCTTACCCCGCACCTCCACCACTTTGTTACGCGTGAAGGAGACCGTTTGTCACCCTTACGGATGAAGGGGCCGTTTATTGTAGGTCGTGAAGGGTGAGCGCAAGAGCGGCGCCAGCTGGTTGATGAACCCAGAGTCGTCCTCTTCCGCTTTTCCCACCCGGGACCGCAAGCACGTTCCCCGGTCATCATTTTCCTCACTAACACGTCCGTGCAACAATATGGAAAGGAGAAAAGAGACGCCGAAATCTGCAGCCCTTGAGGGAGCACGGCGCAGAACGCGCGTTTGCTCTCCGACGTACGTTCGCTCCCCGTGAAAGCACGCGTCCCTCGCGCCCTTTCACTCGCACACACAGCGTCCGGAGCGCGGCGATGATTTCATCGCCGTTGACATCATACGGAACCTCACGGCGACGGCGAAGGCGACGCCGACGGCAGAAATATGCTTTGGAGTGTACATATAATTGCTATCGCAATAATAAGACGCCGCTGTGTATGTCAACTGGGGCTACTGGTCGCCGTGATGTTCCAAATATATACATATACAAACTTCTCCGACGGCTAGATACTAACAGCGCACGTCCAGCAAAGAAGTCACATATGTAACCATTACGCATCGGATGCAGGCTGTATAGAACACCCTTTAGAATTTTCGGCGTCCAAAGCAGTGCATTGAGGGGCTTGGCGCGTTTCAATTTGCCCAACGACGCATGCCTCGTCAGGTAGAATAGATAACCCTTCAGAATTTTCTACGTGCAAGCAACCATGCTGAGACGCTTATAATGCTTGGCATAACGTAGATTTCCGATAGAGTTGTGTGGCAATGTTTTTTTGGAGACCAAATTATCAAACTTAATACTCGCCATACGGCGGCTACTAAAAGCTCAAATTCTTAAGTGGTTATTCGTTGTTTCTGTAATATTGTTTTGAGACAAAGGCCCCAAGAATACTACAACTAAAAGTGTACCATGTTGTACGACCCAAGTACAGTCTCAAGAGCACAAGTTAAGTTAGGTATCCGTATTTCATTCAATTCTTATTTACGCTTGCTGAACAGAAAGTATTTTTCATTTTCAAGTCTCATGGCACGAATCGTTTTGTTTAATATTTTGAAATAAAACCATTAACGCACTCCCGAGAAGTTAACAAGTGGATTCGCGTAAGTCGTCTGCTGCTCCTCGCAATCTCGTTCCATCGCAGTTCTTTGGCTCCCGCTGCTGAAAGGGGCGCTGTTGTATAAGGAGCTTTCAAAGTACATTTACGACTCTTTCGAGCATTAATCATCGTAAAATTTCGTAGCATGAGATATTAAACCCTATGATTGACGCACCCGGAGCGTATACATGCAGCCAACATGGCGCCGGGAGGCTACCGAGCAAAGCTTCTTTGTTTTTAGTTTCATTTTCGCGGTAATATGACAGTTATCACGTTCTCTCTTCCCGGCAAGACACCAGTAGATTATCTGAAATTTCTTGGCCACTGTCGGGAATTCTATAGACTACAACGCGTGTCTTATCAGATTGTGTGCTCGTTGCTCATTCTGCTGTACATTCTCGAATCTACGCCACCAACTAAATTAAATTGTGGGACTTCACGACCCGAAAATGATTACTGCGTTATAAGGGACGCATTAACGAAGGGCTGCCAATTTCTGACAATATGGGGCTCTCTACCGTGCACCTAAAGCCCTAGTTCACAAGCATCCTTGCAATCTCCGCCTACATCGGAAGGCGGCCGCCGCAGCCGACATTGAAACCTCGTGCTCAGCAGCGCAATGTCACAGCCACTGATACACCACGGCTTCGTAAGTTGTTTCGTAAGTTGCTACACATTCTTCGAGGAACCGACTACGTTCCGAAGATTCTCGCCGGCTTCAACGTACGACGAGAATCCAGGAAAAAATATATTGGCACTACTGCATCGCCAACGCAAGCACACCGTGGATCGGGGCTATCAGTTGTTGAAGATGGAGGTTGTGCTTCCCACGTCCACGGCTTGCGAGCAGCGAAGTGTGATTCGTTTTCTATGGAGCAAGGTACGAACGCCCATCCAAATGAACAGATAAATGCAGACCCCGTATAAGGAAAGGTGTCTCGCTTTGAGAAGTGTGAGGTGGTGGTGTTGCGAGTTCGTAAAAGGCCGTTAATACTTGCATTCTACCACAGGGGATTCTCAAATTTAGCGCTGCGATGGTACAAATATCTGAACCGGTGTGGGGACTATGTGGAAAAACAGGGTAAGGTACGTATGTATTTGTAATTTCCTGTATGTATCTTATTTTGACTAATAAAAAATAGGGGCAAAGACTTTCAGATTCGCCCTCGTACATCATGACACACGGAAATGAAAACTTGATTGTCGACATCCTGCACATACGCCTGTTTAAATACGCAACGTACATGGTATTTGCGTTAGAGGCTTAAGAGGGGTCGTTGTTGTAGTGACAGAAAATACAGCTATTACAGACTCAGAATGCGTGGCTTCACATTTCTGTTGTGCATAGCATATCGGGCCCGCGACGATGGAAATACTGCACTATTCGCTTGTCGGTGCCAGTAAACATACCACTATACTACTACCTCAACGAGCATATTCGCAACAACACTGCATTGCGTCTGGACGGACGCACTGCAGTAATCTTCACACACGTCAACCAAGATGCTGCGCAGGTGCGTGCCGCTCGGCCACAAAGGCGAGTGAGTACAGTACCGCCTTTATTCGAGTGAGCTCACTTGGCTCCTATCACCACACTTGCTGCCCGCACTTGCTCCTCTGTATGCAGGAACAAGTGCGGCGATCACCGTCAACCACTTCATGCGCGGTTCTCGGTTTAAAATTTGCAAATAAGCTAGAGGTCGCAGCATCACCAGCAGCCGCGTATACAGAGCAGCTCGGCAAAGTCCAACTGCACAGCTTCGTCTTAAAATGAAGCGTGTACTTTAGTTCGTTCTAATAGACCTTGGCATGTCCAATCCCTGGTAACTGATGCAAGATGCGAAAGATTCTTCTCCAAGTCAAAGCGCTTTTTGTGGTCTGTCGGCATTTTCTTGGGCTGATGCTGCGGATAGGACTGTTTAAAATAACACGCTTGTCACACAGAAAACTTTCGATCGAGATCGAGCCAGATCAGGATCGAATTTCTCTGTCGCGATTGGCTCATGTGCACAAGTATCGGGATGGAGCCCATTACGGTCGAGAAATTAAAATCCGATTCGGCTCGATCGCGAGTGAAAGTGACCGTGCGACAGCGGTTTAAGAGGCCCCTCAGTATGTGCACTGGGGCCACTGGCCACCGTGATGTTCCATATACTATATATATGGTCGTACAACAAGGTAAGCCTTTAGGTGCAGCATTCTTGGGGCATATGTCTCAAAACATTACTTCAGAAACAGCTAATGACAACCCAAACACTCGAGCTTTTAGTAACCGTTGGATGGTGAGCGATAAGTTTGGTAATTTGATCTAAAAAAAAATATTGCCACACTCATCTGTATAGGAAACCTACGTTAAGCGACGCATTTCAGGCGTCTCAGGATAGTGGCTTGCACTTGGGGAATTCTGCAGGGTAATCTATTCTGCCTGTCCAGGCATGCGTCCGTGGCCAAATTGAAACGCGCCAAGCGCCTAAACGCGCTGGCTTGGACGTCGCAAATTCTTAAGGAAGTTGTATTCCGCCTGCTTCCGTAGCGTTATAGTTACATATTGGACATCTGTACTACACGTGACATGTTAATATCTGGCAGTCGGAGAAGTTTGTATAAAGGTAATGTTTAAAACAGATGCCCCAAGAAAGCTGCATCTAAAAGCATACCTTGTTGTACGACCGAAGTACTGTCACAAGTTCCCAAGTTAAGTTAGTTATCCGTATTTCATTCAAATCTTTTTTAATCTTGCTGAATAGAGAGCACATTTTTTTCCTACGCCCTCAGTGCATGAAACTTTTTAGTATAATTAATGCACTAAAATAAAACCACTCATGTACGTTGCTCCTGAGCAGGATCAATAGCGGCACTCCTGTTCCGTCGCAATTCGTTTACCCATCCGCTGTATATAGACAGCCAATATGGCGCGGTAGAGTGGACCGAGCCAGGCGTCCTCTTTTTTACTTTTTGCCGGTGTTGATTTTGGCCGTATTATGACATTTATGAAGTTCTCTCTTCGTGGCAAGGCGTGCGAACATTATCCGAAATTTCTGGACCATTGTCGTGAATTAAACAGACCAGAAGGCGTGGCAGAGCGGTTTGTGTTCGCGTCCCCAATTCTGCTGTATATGCTCGAATCTATGCGACCAATTATATTTTATTGTGGAGTTTCATGACCCGAAACTAAACTGTGCTTTAAGAGGTACGTATTACTGAATGGCTCCCGATTATGTCTGTAAATCTGGCGCTCTATACTGTGCACCTAAAGCCCCATTTCACGAGTGTTCCTACCATCCCGCCGCCATCGGGAAGCGGCTGCCGTGGCCGGCATCGAACCCTCGCGCTCAGCAGGTCAATGCCCTAGCCACTGAACCACTCCGGCTTTGTAAGTTGCTTCGTAAGATGATGCAGATTCTTCGAGGGCCCGACCATGTTCTGAAGATTCTGGCCGGCTTCATTTGACGTCGGGAGGCTCGCGTTGGCTCTCTTCTGGATTTAGAAAGTATACGGCGGGCATTAAGAAAAATCAGGCAAGTTTGCACTCGGTCGCGCCAAGCTTAGGAACAGTGAAGCTTACTGGCTGCTACTGATAGGTATTAACTTGGTTGCTGCTATAGGTCTTAACTTGGTTGAACTTAACTACCCATGTAGGAAGGTATTCTCGAGTGATCATTTTCGCAAGTACCTTCTCTTTCGCGAAATTTCGCCTGACTAGCTCTGGACGCGACGGCGCCTACGAGCGACAGCGCTCCTGGCATGCGACAAACTCAGGCAGGCTAACCAAGTTTGGTACAGTGCCAAGAATGCTGTCGTTTGTCAACGCCGAACGCGTTGGCGACATTTCGCGTGGCAAGCGCTGGACGCGTCGCCGCCTACGAGTGACAGCGTTCCTGGCATGCCACAAACGCAGTCAGGCTAACAAAGTTTGGCACAGTGCCAAGAACGCTGTCGCTTGTCGACGCCGAACGCGTTGGCGATATTTCGCGTGACTAGCGTTGGACGCTTCGCCGCCTACGAGCGACAGCGTTCCTGGCATGCCACAAACACAGGCAGGCTAACCAAGGTTGACACAGTGCCAAGAATGCTGCGGCTTGCCGACGCCGAACGAGTTGGTGGCTAGCCGCTCGACATAAATCGGCCAGCTTCGCTGTGTCTTGAGCTTTGCGCGGCCTAGTGCAAGCTTTCGTCTGTTTTTTTGGGGCGAAGCTCCTTAGGGTGTGAGTCTGTCCCTCCTCTGTAGTATGTAGAAGTAGCAGTAGTAGTAGTAGTAGTAGTAGTCGTCGTCGTCGTAGTAGGTAGCCACGTCTACTTTTATGGAAAAAAAAATTGGAAAGTTGTGTCCGTAGCGCGGAATCGAACCAGGGACCCCTCCTTTCCGAACGCGCGGCGCTAACCACTACGCCACGAAGCGCACATGCACACCCGCACCACGAGGACAATAAATACCCAACATTAACGAAAGACTGCGCGTTTCTAGCGGGTTTGTGCTAGCGCGTTACGGCCCGTGTAAGAAGCTGGTGTAAGACGCTGCGGCCTCTCCGCCTTACCCCCGTATTCATAAACGCTCCTCGACTTGAACTTGACTTGCCACCGCCTTGGGCAGCGCGTTCAAAACGCGTTGAAGGCGGTGGTAAGTCAAGTTCAAGTCGAGGAGCGTTTATGAATACGGGGGTTATACTCTCTTAGCAGTCATGTGATGGCGTCGGCAAACGCGATGCACGTTGCGGCATGTTTAAACGGCTGCGTGAGACGCTGTGGCCTCTCCCCCTTACTAGAGAGTACTGCACGTTTCTAACGCGTTTGTGCTAGCGTCCCCTTAAGCGGGAGATGGTGCAATTATAATGAAGGGCGCTGGTTTAAAATAGGAATGACGTCACATATGGCGCGTGTCATCGGTGGAAGTCAATCGTTCGATTTAGTGCGGCGAGACTGGGCGAATTACACGAAAGATTCACGATTTACTGATGATTCCCTCCGGACCTTCGCCCACTCATCATCATTCACCCCGTGGATATGCGGTGTTTTTTTTTTCTCCTGGCTCAGCGCGCCGCGGAGAGAAGAGAGGCGGGGGGGGGGGGTGGAAGGCTCCAGATTGACCAGTGGAATTCACCATTAATGTTTAACTCCCGAGCCAGCAGCGGAAGAAGAGCGTGGTCGTCTTCTTCCGCTGCTGGCTCGTTGGCGCCCGTCGGGTTGCGCTCGTGCTCGTGATTGGCACGCGCTCGTGCCACTGCTCCAGCGTTCGTCGTAGTCGTCTTCTTCCACAGCTGGCTCCGTTACCGCTGATCATTCCAGCGTAGAATTTCACTTCTGTTCTGTGGTTGCAATGGGGAGGCCGCGTTTACGGGGGTATATGAGCCATTGCCTAAGGGGATATCAGCCATTCATTCTCTTACCGTAACGGACAGATTTAATTTTGAAGCAAACAATTTCGAAAAATCGCAAGAGCCAATGGCGGGCGATGGCTTCTAACCACGCCGCCGAGTAAACTCGAGACATCAAACGCAAGTGACAACGGCGGACGGCGGGAATACCGCCAGTGACGCCGTTCTGTCCGTCGCAGCCGAACGTGTGTGTAACCAACGCCTCCTCTAGAAGAGGAGGCGTTGGTGTAACCTCATAATTGAGAAATACTTTAACGAACTCTCTGGACTAAACCAGTGATAAACGCCGGGGCCGCATGCTTCAGCTTCGCTGGCTAACCATCTTCACGGAGTGGAAAGACCAACGAAATTTTCTTTCCGTAGATGTTTCATAGAGGTACTTATTATTATTATTGCCGGGCTTACTTTTATTTTCGCGTAAAATACCACCTGACGCGTAGCATTCATTGCATTCTGCATATGAGAAAATGTGATCGCCCAAACACCTCAACGCGTGTGGTGCAAGGGCATGCGAATGTACGCGAAGATGGAATGTAACCCAGAAAGTAGGCAATTGGAAATAACCACGATGGTCCCTTCCCCATTCACGACGCTTGATGGAGCAAGCTTCGCATTCAAGAAGTAGAAGTAGAGAGAGCGACAGTACTAAGCACGTGAATTAGCTGCTCCCTTCCCGAACGTGTTGTGCTTTTGCGTGGGTCGGTGCCGTACATATTGCCGCTTGCTGTTTGAAGTGGATGTCACCATACCCTGATCCACCGACTGATTGCGTTGACAACGCAGAAGTACCAATATTCTTTTTCTGGATGCCGTCTTACCTTCCAAATCCAGAAGAGAGCCAACGCGAGTCTCCTGACTTGAAATGACGCCGGCGAGGATCTTCAGAACATGGTCGGGCCGTCGAATAATATGCATCATCTTACGAAGCAACTTACCTAGCCGGGGTGGTTCTGTGGCTATGACATTGCGCTTCTGAGTGGAAGGGTTCGATGCCGGCCGCGGCAGCCATCGTTCCAACCATCCCGCCGTTCCTAGCACCCCGCCGCCGACCGCGACGGCGGGATGGTAGGAAGACTCGTGAAATGGGGCTTTAGGTGCGCAATAGAGAGCGCCAGATTTACAGACATAATCGGGAGCCATTCACGAATACGTCCCTCTTAACGCGCGGTTTAGTTTGGGGTCGTGAAGCGCCACAATATAATTTAATCAGTCGCGTAGATTCGAGAATGTACAGCAGAATTGGCGACGAGCACACAAACCGGTCAGGCACGCCTTTAGTCTTTATAATTCACGATAATGGTCCAGAAATTTCGGATAATGTACACATGCCTTGCCGCGAAGGGAGAACTTCATAAATGTCATAAACTCATAATACGGCGAAAATCCACACCGGCAATAAGTAAAAACAAGGACGCCTGGCTCGGTCCACTCTACGGCGCCATATTGGCTTTGTGTATACAGCGGATGGGTAAATCATAGGGTTTATTATCTCATACTATTGAATTTTGATTGATGATTAACGCGCGAATGAGTCGTAAATGTACTTTCAAAGCATCTTATACTCCAGCGCCCGTGTCAGCAGAGGGAGCCAACGAATTGCGACGGAATGGGAGTGCTACTATAGATCCTGCTGAGGAGCAACGTACATGAGTGGTTTTATTTTAGTGCAATAATTATACTAAAACTTTTGTGCACTGCGAGCGCGGTAAAATACGTGGTCTCTATTGAGCAAGCAATTCTATAAGAATTGAATGAAATTGAACGAACTTAACTCGGGAACTTGTGACTGTACTTGGGTCGTACAATAAGGCATGCTTTTAGTTGGAGCATTCTTGGGCATGTGTTCCAAACATTACTTCATATACATATATATTATATGTATGCAAACTTCTCCGACTGCCAGATATTAACTTGTCACGTGTAGCACAGATGTCCAATATGTAACTATAACGCTACCGAAGGAGGCGGAATAGAACTCGCTTAAAATTTTTCCACTTCCAAGCCAGCGCGTTTACGCGCTTGGCGCGTTTCAATTTGGCCATGGACGCATGGCTCGATAGGCAGAATAGACCACCCTACAGAATTTACCACCTGCAAGCCACCATCCTGAGACGCTCGTAATGCGTCGCATAACGTAGGTTTCCAATAGAGATGAGTCTGGCAATTTTTTTCGAGGTAAAATTACCAAACTTATCGCTCACCATCCGGCGGTTACTAAAAGCACAAATGTTTGGGTTGTCATTCGTTGTTCCTGAAGTAATGTTGTGAGATATTTGCCCCAAGAATGCTGCAAATAAAAGCATACCTTGTTGTACGACAATATATAGAGTATATGGAACATCAGGGTGACCAGTGGTCCCAGTGCACATACTGAGGGGCGTCTTACACCGGTGTCGCACGGTCACTTTCGATCGTGATGGAGCCGGATCCGATTCGAATTTCTCGACCGCGATTGGCTCCATCCCGAATCTTGCGCACATGAGTCAATCGCGACAGAGAAATTCGATCGCGATCTGGCTTGATCGCGATCGAAAGTTCTCCGTGTGACACCCGTATTAGTTTAAACTGTCCTATCGGCGGCATATAGGCCCAAGAAAATGCCGACATACCACAAAAAGCGCTTTGACTAGGAGAAGAATTTTTCCTATCTTGCATCAGTTGCATAAAAATAGGCAGATAATGATGATGAATCTAATTTTCAGAGTTGCGGTGAATCGCGCGGCTGTACGAACCGTTCGCCTCCGTTGCCGGCGTTCTTCACAATGCTTGAGTTGTGAAAGCGATTCCTCGAGGTCATCCAGTGAGGTATTTACAGGTTTACATGGTCCGTGCTTACTATGTCCACTATATGTCCACTATATGCTTACTATTTTAATTTTATGTGAATGTTTACTACAATTTATATGGCCACTATAACTAACGTATAGACTAGTGTAAGGGCCACACTTTTCTGTCGCAATTTTGACGAGCCTTTCATGGGACCGGGCCATTTGCCTCATTTTTCCAACTACGAGTATCAAATCCGCCGTAAACCTCCGCGATCGGCTGCTGTCGACATCCAGGAGCGACGCGCGAAAGTACGCTGCTGGCGACAATTCGCTGTTAAGCCCGATCAGAATCAGCGCATGGAACGCGATTGCTTCTCGGTTGGATGTATTTTTTTAATATTGGCTGTCAAGTTATGAGTCCGGCCCTTACACGAGTGCGATCCTTACACGGATTTACACGGTAAGAATCTTTCTTCGTGTATACTGTCTTCTACTTCGCTATCACTACCCCGCAGGAGCGTCTGCGTCAGCAGGCGTTTGGTGAGTTGCGCCACCACGTACCCGAGCACATGAGGGTTGGACCCTCTCGCGTGTAGCCGTGCGTGGCTTAGCCGTGTCTGGGGAAAGGGGGATCCTGGAGGTTGAGCTGGTGCCGTGTGTTCTACCTTTAAGATCCCCCGGCGGAGGCAACACACCTCTTCGGCCTCTGCTTCACATAGACGGCACCCGGGGCTAACCCACCCAGGGGAAATTGGCAGTTGCCTTTTAATGTCCTCCTCTTAAAGCTTCGTCTTTCTCTCTCACTTTCAATGTATCCTGTCTTCTTTTCACTTCCCTTTTACTTCCGTTTTCCCAGGCAGCTAGGGTTAACCTTGTGTGGGTAGCCAACCTTGGAAACCTCCATATTTGGTTATAGTAGTGGCGTACAGCTGGCGTTTGCAGGACCTGGCTTTTCCAGTTTCTGCAGGCGTCCTCTCGTTGGGCTCCATGGTGGGTGGCTGGCGTCGCTGCCGAAAAAATGCACCAAAACTTATGGCTGAACCATTCCCCCCAGTCCATGATCGCCGTCAGAAAAGAAGGCGCACCGAAGATGTGTTCCAATTTTTTGGACGCCAAACGCATAACTTCCCCCGCTTTCATGTTATTCATTCTGAAAAGTCGGATAAATCAGTACGAACAATTTCACCTTTCCTTGTCTCAAAGTCTTTGACGGATATTTTGGACCAGGCTATAAAGCATCCAGGATGGCAAGCGGGGATCTCCTCTTGGAGCTCCGTGATCTGAAACAGTACGAGAAACTTCCCAACCTAGTGTCATTTGGAGATGCTCAAGTAACAGTAACCCCGCACCGTACCATGAATACCACCCGTGGCGTTGTATCAGATGATGACCTGTTGCAGCTGAGTGAGGCTGAACTCCTTGAGGGTTTCAGTGATCAGAATGTCATCAAAGTTAAACGGAATTAAAATGAGGCGAGACGGCAAAGAACTCCTGACCAAGCACCTAATACTTACTTTCAACTCAAGTGTCCTGCCCGAATCCCATCGAG